>NC_053499.1:23004518-23190585 GCF_905171775.1 Rana temporaria | reverse complement strand
CCAGAGGATTTCGGCGCGGATTTCAATTCGATGGTGAGTACACTCCATCGCAGAGAAATCCGCTCAAATCCTCGAGAGGATTTAAGCGCGGAAACGTTCCGCTGGACCGTATTCGCGGATAAATCCTCTCGTGTGTATGGGGCCTAAGAGTAGAATGTAGAGACGGGAGGTTGTTCGTAAACGCTGCCTTTTCCATCTGCTGAAACAAATACATTTTAATGCAAAGTGCCGCAAAAGCCTGTTTGACCTTCTTTGACTGCAATGCAAACGCATCTCAATGGGACCATCTGCAACCAAAGGAATGCAAGACCAAGCAAACGGGGTCAAGAGACACAAGCTGGCTAGAGAAGATCATCAAAATGTGTTTAGTTCAGCAGGGACCAGCTGTGTGGACGTTCCTGCTCAGCAGAAAATGATCTAGCGATCGACTTCTGATGAACAGTATTGTTGGAAACATTTTTTCGATCAGTGTATTCTGACAGCAGAGAGCCCATGCTGTTAGAATACAATGTCTCAGTGGGACGGTTCCTCCATCCACCTCCATTGTGTGTGTGTGGGGGGGGGGGGGGGGGGGAATCCATTTGTTTAAACCAGGGGTCTCCAAAACCTTCCAAACAAAGTGCCAGTTTACTGTCCTTCAGACTTTGGGGGGCCGGACTATGGCCATTGGAAGTAAAAATTGTGCTGGCATCAGTGGAAGAAAATGTATATTTGGTTTTAGGGAGATGAATAGTATCCCCCGTCATTGGTGCCAGCTGGAGGAATAGTGCCCCCCATCATTGGTGCCAACGAGGAGGAATAGTGCCCCCCGTCATTGGTGCCAACGGGGAGGAATAGTGCCCCCCCGTCATTGGTGCCAACGGGGAGGAATAGTGCCCCCCCCGTCATTGGTGCCAACGGGGAGGAATAGTGCCCCCCCATCATTGGTGCCAACGGGGAGGAATAGTGCCCATCATTGGTGCCAGCAGGGGGGGGGGGGGGACATACTGCCTGATATTCGGTCCAGCATGTCTGTTTTCATCAGATCGCGCCATAGGACACAGCGGTGCCCGACAAGCCCCCCCCCCCCCCCGCTCAGTGAGCAGAGAGGAGCTTGTCATCCATCGGCTCAGCGGAGATCTGCGGACTGATCTCCCGCTGAGCCGACAGGAGCAGGGGGACTCCGTAGCGACGGAGTCCGCCAAGTGTGAATGAGGCCTTACACACCTGTGAGACAGACGCTTGATATCGGAAAGCCTAGGAGGCACCAAATTGCACAGGTAGAATGCCCAGGTCGAATGCGCCCAGACAGGAAAGGGAGGCGCCCGCCTTTTAAGGGCATAGGCCTGAATTACCGTCTGTCTAATCCACCGAGAAATGGTGGCCGACGGGATCGCCAGGCCTTTCTTTGGACCAGACACCGACACAAACAGTGAGCCTGACCTCCGGAACGGAAGCCGTAGCAGACAGATACACCCTCAGAGCACGTACCACGTCTAGGGAATGAAACGCAGCCTCCTTGGGATGTGACGGCCGAGGACACAAGGATGGAAGCACAGTGTCTTCATTCAGATGAAAAGCTGAAAACCACCTTCAGAAGAAACGAAGGTTGCGGGCATAGCACCGCCTTATCCTTATGGAGGATCAAGTACGTGGACTTGCAAGACAAGGCCACCAACTCAGAAGCCCTCCTGACAGATGTGATGGCCACCAGAAAAGCAACTTTCTGAGAGAATGTGAAAAGGAGGAATACCTCTGATGTTCTCAAGGGAGGTTTCTGAAGCACAGAGCACCAGGTTCAAATTCCACGGCGGAAGTGGTGGTCGAACCGGGGGGACCACATGTTGGACCCCTTGCACAAACATACTCACCAGTGAATGAGCCGCCAAGGCTTAAGGTTTTTTTTGTTTCCACCTTCATGCATCCTATGGGTGAAGGTAAAAAAAAAAAAAATAATATCTTGTGTGCAGCTCCCCCCCTGACCTCACAAATGAGCTTCTGGAAGAATGGTCAAACATTCCCATAGACACTCCTAAACCTTGTAGACAGCCTTCCCAGAAGAGTTGAAGCTGTTATAGCTGCAAAGTGTGGGCCAACTCCATATTGAACCCTATGGACTAAGGCTGGGATGCCATTAAAGATAGTATGAGTGTGTGTGTGTGTGTGTGTGTGTGTGTGTGTGTGTAAAAGCAGGTGTCCCAATACTTTTGTAATATAGTGTATATATGGGCAGCTTTACCCTTCCCCGCTCTATCCAAAAAACTGAAACCCTTCAAGTCTCTCCTGGTAGTTCATTGAAGCAGAACTATAGGCAAAGCTTCCTTTTTTTCCTTTTGACATCCGTGTCCCAATGCATAGATTTCCCTTCACTTCCTGTCCCATAGCCAAACAGGAAGTGAGAGAAAATCCTACAAATTAAGGCAATCACTTGGGAAGGGGAAATCTTCCAATGAGGACACTAGTCCTGGTTATCTGGGGGATAGCCAGGGCTAGTGTCCTCGTTGGAAGATTTCCCCTCTATTACTTTTCTGGTGACAACCCAAAATGTGAGATTATCTTTTACTTTCTATGATAATAGTAAACAGGACAAATGGAGAGGGGAACACTCCTTTAACATGGGCACAGATGGAAATAAAAATTGACAAACGCTCTAATCCCTTTGTACCAAACTAAAAAAATAAAAGTTTTTTTACCTTTTTAGTTATACTTTATTTTTAACAATATATGATATTTAGGGATTTATTTTTTCTCTCTATAATCACATTGCCCCTTGACTTGACACTGTGTATATGCCTTTCATTGCTTTTGGGATAGACATGCTTGTTTTTTGTCACTTTGACAGCAGTCATTAATGGAGGATATCTTTGATTGGCGTACCTGATTGGTGTAAATGGTTATTGCACATTCCTGGCACCTATCACAGTGTACAGTCCAATGGCTGTGTAATCTGCAGTGTCTTGTTTTGTTTGACAAATAAACAATCGGTAAGCCCTGAACATGCAATTAATGGCCACAAATCAATCTGAGAGATCATTACTCAGGCTCTGCCTTTGATTGGGAATTGCAATTATCGTGAAGTTCTGGCTAGCCAATCAATTCTCCTCATTCATCACTGCTTGCTTTCCTGGTTGCCTCTCATCCAAAGGCTCCCCTTGGCGAGGGAATTGAAGTGTTGCTTTTACATAGCCAAGTGCTTCCATGGAATAATATACAGTTTAATGGAAAAAATATGCTAATTTTGAACATATTTTCTTAATTTTCTATGATTAGGTCAAAAAAAAAAAGTATGTTTTTTTTTTTTTATAATAATATATATATTTTAATAGAATATTACATAACTGACATAATTTTGAAGGACATAATTATTAGAATAACCGAAAAATGGTTTCAGAAGAGAATGGGGTGGATTCAAGAAGCAGATTGCGCCTGTGTAACCATAGGTTACGCAGCGCAATTGCTTACTTGCCCCGGCGTAACGAGTGCTCCCGATTCAGGAACCTCGTTACGCCGACTGCAGCCTAAGATCTGCGCGGCATAAGGCTCTTATGCCCGCATATCTTAGGCTGCATTCTTGCGATGGCCGCTAGGTGGCGTTCCCGTTGTGCTCAGCGTATAGTATGCAAATTGCATACCAACACTGATTCACAACGTGGCGCGAGCCCTGCGTACGCAATTTACGTCGTTTCCATACGGCGGTTTTTGCGTAAGGCTGCCCCTGCTATTAGCAGGGGGGCCAATGTTACGTATACCCGCCGTTCCCGCGTCGCGAAATTTGAATTTTACGTACTTTGCGTAAGTGATTCGTGAATGGCGCTGGACGCCATTCACGTTCACTTTGAAGCAAATGACGTCCTTGCGACGTCATTTGCCGCAATGCACGTCGGGAAAGTTTCCCGACGGAGCATGCGCTCTACGATCGGCGCGGGAACGCGCCTAATTTAAATGATTCCCGCCCCCTACGGGATCATTTAAATTGCGCACGCTTGCGCCGGGCATTTTGCCGGCGCGCCCGCGCAATTTACGGAGCTTCTGCTCCGTGAATCGAGGGCAGCGCAAAACAATTGCGGGGGCGCAGGGCAAAATCGTTGCCCTGCGCCTCCGTAATAAATGCGCAAATCTAGCTGAATCCGGGCCTGTGTGTATATATTATTATTATTAAAAGATTCCTAATCCTGGTGTCATCCGCCAGTTAAATTCCTTCCCAGGCACACTCGACAAAGGAGGCGGGTCCTCCGAAACATAGCGCCTGCCTATATCCCGATCTCAGAGTGAGAAGGCGGCTGTCAGACGGTGCCGGTGTCTCCTCGTTTTTGGAGGGTCATTGACATTGCTTCAGTGGCTTGGCTCTCCGTTAGGCCTCTTTCACAGTGAGGCGTGGAGCCGCGGTGACGGTATAGCCGCGCTATATGTAGCGCGGCTATACCGTCGTATTCACCGCAATATTCGGGCGCTAGCGGTGAGGTTTTAACCCCCGCTAACGGCCGAAAAAGAGTTAATACCGCGGTATTACCACGCTTTCCCATTGATTTCAATGGGAAGGCACGGTATAGGAGGGGTGAACACACCGCTCCTATACCGCGGTAAAGATGCGGCTAGCAGGACTTTTGGAGCACTCCTGCTAGCGCACCGCTTCAATGTGAAAGCCTTCGGGCTTTCACATTGAACACTACAGGGCAGGTTTTTTCATGCTGTATAGCAGCGCTATTTTTAGCGATGTACCGCATGAAAACCGCCTCAATGTGAAAGGGGCCCCTCTGCGGTCTGTGCCTGCTCGGTGTATGGAATTATCCTACTTAGGAAGCCGCTGGTTCTCTGCCCCGATTAGAAGTGCTACTAAACCCAGGACCCTGCATTCACTATATCTCTGGTCTCCCGCAGTACACATAAAACATTGGAAATGTAAATATCAACTGCTAAATAACCCCCCCCCCCCCCCCCCCCCCCAATCAGCTGTATATAGCATTCTTGTTACTTCTATCAGTGTCTGGTTAAAGATTGTAGGATGTTGTCATTCTGCTTTGACTGTCCTATGAGGTTGCAGGACCCTAACCCTCTGTCTGGACAGGGCTGGTTGGCCCTGCTCCAATCACATTCACCCTCCCAAGAAACTCTCCAGCAATTCACACCAAACGGAGCATGTGCAGCTTGTCCCCTAGCCTCTGTTCTATCAGGAGATGGATTGGGACTGTGGAAGAAAGGGAGGATCAGAGAAGACAAGTTCAAACAACCTTTTAACCCCTTAGGTTCCACAGAGAGTATAACAGGCATGCTTTACTGCATATACAGACTGATTTTACTGTTGTGGCTTTAGTAACCCTTTAAAGAGTAGCTCTAATCGTTTGTGTTTTATTAAAAGTCGGCAGCTACAAAAAGTGTAGCTGCTGACTTAATAAACACACACTCCCCTGTCCCCAAGATCTAGCGATGTGGCCGCCCGAATCATGCGACGTTCCCCAGAAGATTGCATCAAGGGATGGGGGGGGGGAAGAAATTCTGCTCTGATCACTTAGGTGGTCCGAGCGGAAGTGGGTACCTGTCAAAACTAGGTACCCGCTATCCCCCACCAAAAAAATGTACATGCAAATTGTGGCTGGGGGGGTACTTAAAGCAGAACTTTCCCTTTTGGGTGGAAAGCTTTAAGCGAGGATATTGGGGGTTATTTACAAAAGGCAAATCCACTTGAAATTGCACTGAAAGTTCAGTCGCTGTAGATCTGAGGGGGACATGCAAGGAAAATAAAAAAACAGCATTTTAGCTTGCACATGATTGGATAATAAGATCAGCAGAGCTTCCCCTCATTTTAGATCTACCCCTTGGATCTACAGCGACTGCACTTCCAAGTGCATTTTCTACTTGTAGTGCAAATTGGATTGGCCTTTCATAAATAACCCCCAGTGTGTGTTTTATAAATAACGGAATCCGTTCTGTGTGGGCCGTCTATGGAAACAATATTGACTCTAGTCTACTGACAGATTGACTTCTCAATATGAATTTGTGGCCTGTGCTTGATGGATAGTCATTGATGAATTACTATCGGTAATTGCGGTGTGTAGTGTAAGGTTAGTGTGTGGTCAGGACCTCATGTAGTATTCAGTGCTTTCTCTCGCTGAGCATTTCACGAGTTCCCATTTCTTTTCTTTGTGGTTTTTAGTCAAAAGTGTATAGCTGCACCCTAGGCAGGTGTGTAAATAGACCATTGAATTGCATATAAGGGAGCGGTTATACCTTCTTTTTTTTTAATAAGAAACATTTATTTTATATTAAATCCTTTACATCAAATCTGCAAATTTCCTCTTCATCACCTACTCTAAATACAGAGATTTTTGGTGCGAGATGCAGATGATCGGCAGGCAACAGGGATCCAAACACCAGAAAGTTTAGTCCTCATTCTCACCTGTAGCTGTCATAACTGTCTCTGTAGGAGCTTCCTCCTGAGCGATCACCATAACCTCCTTGACTTCTCCCACTGCTACCATAATAATCCCGGGATCCACCGCCATAGCTGCTGCTTCCTCCACTTCGATCAAACCGGCCACCGCTGCTTCCATATCCTCCACCACCACCACGGCCTCTACTTCCACGGAAGAACCCTCTTCCTCCTCCAGATGAGCCACCTCTGTAGCCTCCTCTCCTGTCACCAGAGGACTTTCCAGCCTGATCAACCCGAATCTGACGACCATCCACAGACTTCCCATTCATCGCTTGCATGGCATCTTTCGCATCATCAGCATTTTCGAATGTGACAAAACCAAAGCCACGCGATCTCTTGGTCTCCCGATCCTTCACCACAACCACTTCAGCAATGTTGCCGTATTTACAGAATACATCTTCCAGACTCTGCTCATTGGTATCAAAGCTCAAACCTCCAACAAAAAGCTTTCCATCGTCAGACATGATGAGATCTTATTCAAGTGCAGCTTAACGATCACAAAGAAAACAGCTATGTAGAGTGCGGTTATACCTTCTATCTAAAGGATATGGATTTCTGTCTATCCAGTCTTGAGATTTAAACAGCCCACCCTGACAATAGAGCCAGATTGGTGACCTTATATCTATTTTTCTCCTGCACCAAGTAATACAGCCTGGTCTCCTCGCCACCCACAAGCCTGGTCTCCTGCCCACCCACAAGCCTGGTCTCCTGCCCACCCACAAGCCTGGTCCCCTCCCCACCCACAGTCTGTGATTGGGACCTTATATCTATTTTTCTCCTGCACCAAGTAATACAGCCTGGTCTCCTCCCCAACCACAAGCCTGGTCTCCTCCCCAACCACAAGCCTGGTCTCCTCCCCAACCACAAGCCTGGTCTCCTCCCCAACCACAAGCCTGGTCTCCTCACCACCCACTGGTCTGGTCTCCCCACCACCCACAAGCCTGGTCTGGTCTCCCCACCACCCACAAGCCTGGTCTGGTCTCCCCACCACCCACAAGCCTGGTCTGGTCTCCCCACCACCCACAAGCCTGGTCTGGTCTCCCCACCACCCACAAGCCTGGTCTGGTCTCCCCACCACCCACAAGCCTGGTCTGGTCTCCCCACCACCCACAAGCCTGGTCTGGTCTCCCCACCACCCACAAGCCTGGTCTGGTCTCCCCACCACCCACAAGCCTGGTCTGGTCTCCCCACCACCCACAAGCCTGGTCTGGTCTCCTCACCACCCACAAGCCTGGTCTCCTCACCACCCACAAGCCTGGTCTCCTCACCACCCACAAGCCTGGTCTCCTCACCACCCACAAGCCTGGTATCCTCCCCAACCACAAGCCTGGTCTCCTCCCCAACCACAGTCTGATTGGTGAAGTGACATCAGAATAATGAGCTAAACTCTCTTCCGCTGCTCTCTATTTGCATGTTGCAGAGCCCGATTGGCTTCTTCTCCGAGTCACGAATGGCATCAGATTATGTAACCTATATTTATTGCATTTATATTCTTCTATTTTAGCTTTAAGGGACATTTTTCTGCAGCTTTTCTATCTTGGCTGACCCTTCCTATCTGTACATTGCACCTCCTGAGGGGTAGGTGAGGCGACACAATTAAACACACCCTGTTCCATCTTGTAGATCTCTAGACTTTTTGTTCCTCCGGTGTTGGCTGTGTGTTCAGAAATTACCTAATGTATATAATTATGGTTGTACAGTGATGCCATCATTTTAATTGCTGCTCATGGAGTATGACCTTTATTGATTTAACCCTGAAGTGCTAGGTAAGCACTTTTATTTTTGCTTGATGCTTTATATAATAACTGTGTATGGGTAAAAAACCATTGCAAACAAGGCTTTGGGGAAAAATTTAAAAAAATGAATGATGTCTCTTAAAAGTACAGTGTATTTTTGTAAATCCAAAGCCCCCGAAACTTCTGGTGTTTTCGGTTTAATGTCAGATTTGTGCGGTTGCTCCCCTGTGTGTTGCCTGCCTGCTCCGCCCCCTTGTGTGTTGCCTCCTTCCGCCCAGGGACCGCTTAGGCAATACTTCATATCGCCTATGGCGGCCCCTCCCTATAGGTGATCGCCTGGGGCACGTGACAGGTCCCAAGTGATCGCCTGACCACACAGAGCGTGAGTTCCCGGCCCGTGAAGCCGAACGGTGTCATGGCCAGGTGCCCACACTAGGAATGGAGGCGCCGGCCGGAGAGGGGGGGGGGGGGGGGGGGGAGGTGCGCCCCTCCTTGTGGTGCATTGCTGGAACGTGGAGCAGGTGAGTGTCCGTTTATTAAAAGCCAGCAGATACACTTTTTGTAGCTGCTGACTTTAAATAATCATAAAAAAAAGCCTGGAACTCCCCTTTAAAAAGGGGGTTCCTTTACCCTAGTGCAGTCCTCCTTCACTTACCTCATCCTTCCATTTTGCTTTTAAATGTCCTTATTTCTTCTGAGAAATCCTCACTTCCTGTTCTTCTGTCTGTAACTCCACACAGTAATGCAAGGCTTTCTCCCTGGTGTGGAGTGTCGTGCTCGCCCCCTCCTTTGGACTACAGGAGAGTCGGGACGCTGTCTACGTTGCAGATAGAGAAAGGAGCTGTGTGCTAGCAAGTGTCCTGACTCTCCTGTAGTCCAAGGGAGGAAGCGAGCACGACACTCCACACCAGGGAGAAAAAAAAATGTCATTACTGTGTGGAGTTACAGACAGAAGAACAGGAAGTGAGGATTTCTCAGAAGAAATAAGGACATTTAAAAGCAAAATGGAAGGATGAGGTAAGTGAAGGAGGACTGCACTAAGGTAAAGGAAGATATTTAGGAAAAAAAAATATATAAATATTATATAAAATTATATAAATTACTAGAGTTGTCCCGGGACCGATACTGAGCATTTGCGCGAGTACTTGTACTCGTGCAAATATTCCCGATGCTTCCCCCGATACTTTATTTTTTCCTCCTGAGTGGGGCGGAGAGGGGGGTGGGGAGCGGTCGGAGAGGAGACCGAGGAGGCGTGATCGGAAGGCGGAGAGGAGGCGTGATCGGAAGGCGGAGAGGATGCGTGATCAGAAGGCGGAGGAGAGCTGCTGCCGCTGCAGCCGTCTAGTTGTTCGGCGCTCAGGGAACATAACAGCTTTCATTTGAATAGCTGTGCGTTTCCCGCCGTGCGTCGTCATAGCCCCTCCCCCTTGTCTGGGCACTTTGATAGACAGACCACCCGTCCCAGGATTGGACGGGCGATCTGTCTATCAAAGTGCCTGGACAAGGGGGGGGGCTATATATGACGACGCGCGGCGGGGAACACACAGCTATTCAAATGAAAGCTGTTATGTTCCCTGAGCGCCAAACAACTAGACGGGGGGGGGGGGGGGGGGGGGGGATGAGAGGACCTACACAAAGCTGCATTTGGGAGACACAGGCAAAGCTGCATTTGGGAGACACAGGCAAAGCTGCATTTGGGAGACACAGGCAAAGCTGCATTTGGGGGGAGACATGGCTGCATTTAAAAAAAAGTATTGGTAATCGGTATTGGCGAGTAAATGAAAAAAAGTATCGGAACTTGTACTCAGTCCTAAAAAAGTGGTATCGGGACATCCCTATATATTACCTTTACAATCCCTTTAAAGCTAAAAAAAAAAAAAAAAAAAAATGATGTACTTTAGTTCTACTTTAAGCTTCGGCGGTTTTGGGTGGAGGTCTTGGTTTAGGTGCACCTGCTGGGCATAGCAGGAGACCATCACATCCAAATAGATGTCAATATTGGCAGCAGCTGCAGAGAAGGCCGATGACGTCCAGGCCGGGCTGTAGGAGGCACAGTATGACTGATCTGTTAGATGCCATTCCAGCGCCGACCGTCCTCTGAGAGCGAGAGTTAAGTGGATGAATCATTGTCCCCTCAGGCCAGCAATGATTAGGTGGCCTTGGGGGTGTTTATTCTCCTAATGGGCTTGTGGTGACAGAGGGATTGTGTGTCCTGAGGATAGAACACTGAAGGCCTTTCTCCCTATACGGTGTCACTTTTCAGAGAGCGCTCTGTAGAATGCAGCTGTCACTATGAAACCTGAAAAAGAGGACCTGCCTTTCCCACACTGGTGTCTGCTCCACTGGAATTCAAATTTTTTTTTACAGCACCCACCACAGTACTTACAATGGATACGTATTTTTTTTTTTTTTTTAATTGACAACTTATTAAAGGGGTTGTAAAGGTAAACGTTTTTTTACCTTAATGCATCCTATGCATTAAGGTTAAAAAAAAAACATCTGACAGCACCGCCCCCGAGCCCCCGTTTTACTTACCTCACCGTTCGAAAGTCCCGGGCGCGTGCTTGTCATCTTGTTCGGTTCCCAGCCTGGCCGTTGATTGGCTAGGCTGGGCGGATTGATAGCAGCGCAGCCATTGGCTGGCGCTGCTGTCAATCACAGCGGATGATGCGGCGCGCCAGGGGGTGGGGCCGAGTGATACAGCTTTTGCGAGGAGGAGCCGAGACAGCCGCCAAGGGACCCCAGAAGACAGGATTCGGGGCCACTCTGTGCAAAACGAGCTGCACAGTGGAGGTAAGTAGAACATGCTTGTTATTTAAAAAATAAAAATTATGCCTTTAGTGTTCCTTTAACCACTTGCTTACTGGGTACATATACCCCCCTCCTGCCCAGGTGAAATTTCAGCTTCCGGCACTGCGTCACTTTAACGGACAATTGCGCGGTCGTGCGACGTGGCTCCAAAACAAAATTGACACCCTTTTTTCCCCCCACAAATAGAGCTTTCTTTTGGTGGTATTTGATCACCTCTGCGGTTTTTATTTTTTGCGCTATAAACAAAAAAACTATTTTGAAAAAAAATTCAATATTTTTTACTTGTTGCTATAATAAATATCCCAATTAAAAAAAAAAAAAAAAAAAAAAAATTCTCAGTTTAGGTCGATAAGTATTCTTCTACATATAAAAAAAAAATTAAAAAAAAAAATCGCAATAAGCGCTTACAAAATATGGGACAGAATTATTATTATTATTTTTTTTTTTACTAGTAATGGCGGCGATCTGCGTTTTTTTATTGGGACTGCGACATTATGGCGGACACATCGGACTCTTTTGACACATTTTTGGCGCCATTCACATTTATACAGCGATCAGTGCTATAAATATGCACTAATTACTGTATAAATGTGACTGGCATTGAAGGGGTTAAAATTAGGGGGTGAGGAAGGTGTTAAATGTGTACCTGTATTGTGTTCTAACTGTGGGGGGGGGGGTGACCGATCTGTGTCCCTATGTACAAGGGACACAGATCGGTCTCCTCTCTTCCCTGACAGGACGTGGAGCTCTGTGTTTACACACAGAGCTCCCCGTCCCTGCTCTGTCATTACCGATCGCGGGTACCTGGCGGACATCGCGACCGCCAGGCACGTGCATCGGCATCTCGGGGATGCGCCGGGCACGCTCGCGCACCCCCAGTGGCCAGAGGAATCCAGGACGTCATATGACGTCCTGTTGGATTTTCAGAGCCACCGTGTAGCCGT
This sequence comes from Rana temporaria, assembly GCF_905171775.1. Taxonomy (NCBI): domain Eukaryota; kingdom Metazoa; phylum Chordata; class Amphibia; order Anura; family Ranidae; genus Rana; species Rana temporaria. The sequence goes on along the minus strand of NC_053499.1, from coordinate 23,178,685 downwards.
CATTTGACAATGGCCCGGGGCTCAGGTGGTTAAGTTTTGATTGTTTCAATACAAAAATATAAGATACAAAGGGGGTAATAAAATATAACAAATACAGCGAGGGAGAGAAATGCAAAATAATGAAGTATCAACAGACCTGTAGGTGGCGTAGATGCATCCTGCAATTATCAAACGCGAGGCAGCGCCGATTGATAAAAGGGGGTTGGGATACGGCTCTAGACGAGTGTGAAGAAAGCACAACAGTAATACCTCTAAGCGCATAGGCGGATCTCGGTCAACAGTTAAACATACTATCAGGACGAGAGTTATCCTATAACTGCGCGTGGTCTACTAGTCATAGACCTCCTCAAAACATGCACCTGTAGAATTTGGAGATTAAGGGTAAAAGTTTGACGCCATTTCAATGAGCGGGCGCAATTTTGAAGCGTGACATGTTGGGTATCAATTTACTCGGGGTAACATTATCTTTCACAAAATAAATTTTTTTAGCTAACTTTACTGTCGTCTTATTTTTTTTAATTCAAAAAAGTTATTTTTTCCCCCCCAAAAAAAAAGTGCGCTTGTAAGACCGCTGTGCAAATACGGTGCTACAAAAAGTATTGAAATGACCGCCAATTTATTCTTTAGGGTGTTCGGGAAAAAAATTGTATATAATGTTTGGGGGTTCTATACACTTGTCTGAAAAACAGGCTCAGGGCTGAAGTCGTTAAAAATGATGATTTAAATCAAGCCTTTTGACTAGTGACTTCAATCAAATCCACCCTGTCTGTAGTGTTAACTTCTCTCTCTCCAAAAGTCTTAAGTCCGGTGTCTTTCTGCTGCTCCACTCTTCCGACAAGTTCTCTGGCAGCCAAGATAAGACCAGGCTGAATTTTGTGTCGGGTGGGTGAATGAATGAATGAATAAATGAATGAATGACTTGTATAGCGCTACTCATGCGAACTGAATCGCCTCTAGGCGCCTTTTCCAGCCAGAGTCTGCTTGGCTGTGCGGTCATTTTACCCCGTAGGATCGTGACACGCTTGGGACACACAGTCATACACACAGATATACACTGGGCCAATTTTGGACAACATCCAATTTACCTACCAGCATGTCTTTGGAGTGTGGGAGGAAACCGGAGTACCCGGAGGAAACCCACGCAGGCACAGGGAGAACATGCAAACTCCAGGCAGATATTGTCGTGGTCGGGATTCGAACCAGCAACCCTTTTGCTGCTAGGCGAAAGTGCTACTCACTGCACCACTGTGCTCTCCTGGGTAGATTAGCAGAGAGCTGGTCTATTTACAGCACAGCTCTGCATTTTTTTTTGGGGGGGGGGGGGTGGTTGTGCCTTTTCTTCCAATCAGCCGTCTCAGTGTATGGCAAGAATCCACACACACACGTGAATTGGAGTAGGGAGCACCCGCTCAGATGTAATTGATGAACCTCTTCACTGATTCCAAAGCCACAGGTGCTGGCAATGCATATGATAATGCAAAAATAAGAAGGAAAGTTTGGACAGCCTCACTCCAAAAAAAATTTTTGTTCCTTTTATTGTAAAATCAAAAAAAATACATGCCACTGCAAAAAAATAAAATTAAAACAGATGCAAGCTGACACGTTTCACACTGACTCAGTGCTTAGTAATGACCAAGCACTGAGTTACAGTGTGAAGCGCGTCAGATTGCATCTGTTATTTTTTTTGCTGTGGCATGTATTATTGCGATTTGATTTTACAATAAATGGAACAACATTTTTTTGTGCGGCTGTCCAAACCTTCCTTCTTATTCTCACATGTGAAATCAGGAAGAGAAAATTCTAACAGGACGTGCACTAAACTAAACAGTATATAAAGCTGAAGACAGCAGATATACATGTAAAATATCTGTAGGGAGATTTGTTTAATCTCTGTGTATTATCTGAGGCTGTTGACGTCACTGGATATAGGAGAGCGTTTTACATCCACGTTAAGGTTTACATTTTGCTTCCACAGTTATAGGATAATATACATTGTATATCTTGTGATGTCTTGCCTCTATGGCTGCCACTTGAGCATTCCTTGCATACAGTACAAATGTGCTAGTTACATCAGACATCACTGATCTTCGTTATATTATTTATATATATTTTATGAAGTGTACATTCCTCTTGCGCTCGCTGCTCTCCCCCAGCACCCCTCGGGGCTCCTCACAAGTACAAGTTTGTTGTCTGGCTCCTGTCCAGACTGCGGCCTCCAGAAGAAGCTGTCAGGAGGATGTTTGATGGGGAATCCTGTCCACACACGTAGATGCTACATTCCTCCATCCCGCTCTGTGCATGCGCATGGCTTGTTACTTTAAAGGTAAAGCGATTTTTTTGTGAATTTCAGCAGACAAACACAATTGTTACCCCCCCCCCCCCCAGATTAAACATGGGAAGAAGCAAGGCGGTTGCTGATCTCATGCATCCCCTGCTTGCTCACCGGTCTAAAGATAAACACGCGGTCTGTTCATAGCCTACTTATAAATCGGGATCGTCTCACCCACAACTGATATTTCAGTTTTTAGATGGCACCTGGCTTCTTGAATCACCAAAGACCAGGGATGCCCAACCTTTCAAAAACGGAGGGCCACTTAAGCAACTTGGTAACCAGTCGCGGGCCACAATGAGCGCAGCGGGCGGATGACAGGTCACGGGTACTCTATAGGCCCTCCAATCCGCCCAGATGAAAGGGGACAAATTCCCTTCTGTTATTCGGATTGGAGGTAGGCGGGCATAAACGGATATCTGTCGCTCTATAGCGGCGAATTGAGGGTCCCATTTAGTCGGGCTGAAAGGGGCCTAAAACTGCTTTCACACTAATGTGCTGCGGTTTACCCACACCGCGGGTGCAGCGTAGTGCACCTGTGTCTATCCTGCGGGTTAGCTAAACTTTGCCATAGACTCCTCTTGTGGCAAAAGCTGGCACTGTAGAGGAAACATCGGCTTATGGGGCTCTGCTCCGCAGCCACTTTCTTCCTCCACCACTAGCTTCATTCACAGCACTGATGCTGAGGTATGGCGGGTTGGCAACCTGCAGTCTGGGCTTGCCAATCTGTCATTCCAGAGCAGGAGGTCGCGGGCCACATCAGAGGGCTCCGCGGGCCACTGGTTGGCCACCCCCGCCATAGACTTATTATACTCTGACCCCGAGATCTCTACACCTTAAAGCGGTGGTCCCCAAAAAAAGAAAAAAAAACACAAACACACACACGCGCACACACACATGCACGCACGCACACTGCAGCTGCTGCCTTTTAATAAATGGACACTTACCTGTGCAGGGTGCCCGTGGTGTCGACAGCTGAAGCCGATCAGTCACTCAGCTCTCGGCTGCCCCCGCCGCCATCATCGGTAAGGGAATCAGGAAGTGAAGCCACGCTGTAGCCGTCATTTGACTATAGCTTTCAGTGCTGCCGCACTTTGAATGACAATTGCGCGGTCATGCAACACTGTACCCAAATGAATGCATTTTTATCATTTTTTCCCCCCACAAATAGAGCTTTCTTTTGGTGGTATTTGATCACCTCTGCAGTATTTATTTTTTGTTTAAATAATAATAATAATAATAATAAAAATATTTTATATTTTGTTATAAAATTTTGCAAACTGGCAATTTTTCTCCTTCATTGATGTATGCTGATGAGGTTTTACCGAAGGGTGGCACGGTGGCAGGTGGTATTTTTGGGCACAGTGGAGGCAGATGTCCTCCTTCCTCTTCGGGACTGATGTCCCTTGTGAACAAGCCGGTGATCATTTTGATCACACCGACAGCCCGAGAAGAAGGAAAAAAAGCCGATTACCGATCCTTTGTTTACATCATGTGATCAGCTGTCATTGCCTGACAGCTGATCACATGGTAAGGGACCGAGACCGGCCCCTTACACGGATCTGTGATCCACGAGTCTCAGTGATTCGTGATCATAGCGTGCGTTGCGCGTGCAAAGGGGAGAACGTCTATTGGATTTTCAGTTTTGCTCCATAGCCGTCATTTGACTATAGCGCGGGCCTCAAGCGGTTAGGATATGTAAAGGTATGTTTTTTTTTTTTTTAAACACCTTTTACATATCCTAACCGCTTGAGGCCAGCGCTATAGTCAAATGACGGCTATGGAGCAAAACTGAAAATCCAATAGATGTCCTCCCCTTTGCACGCGCAACGCACGCCGTGATCACGAGTCACTGAGACTCGTGGATCACAGATCTGTGTAAAGGGCCGGTCTCGGCCCATTACCATGTGATCAGCTGTCAGGCAATGACAGCTGATCACATGATGTGAACAAAGGATCGGTAATCGGCTTTTTTTTTTCTTCTCGGACTGTCAGTGTGATCAAAATGATCACCGGCTTGTTCACAAGGGACATCAGTCCCGAAGAGGAAGGAGGCACATCTGCCTCCACTGTGCCCAAAAATACCACCTGCCACAGTGCCACCCTTCGGTAAAACCTTATCAGCATACATCAATGAAGGAGAAAAAATTGCCAGTTTGCAAAATTGTTTAGCAAAATTTAAAGGGCCAGATTCAGGTAGGAGATACGACGGCGTATCTCCAGATACGCTGTCGTATCTCTGAGTGTGCGGCGTCGTATCTATGCGCATGATTCTTAGAATCAGTTACGCATAGATTTGACTGAGATTCAACTGGCGTAAGTCTCTTACGCCGTCGTATCTTAGTTGCATATTTACGCTGGCCGCTAGGTGGCGCTTCCATCGATTCACGCGAGGAATATGCAAATTAGGTAGATACTCCGATTCAGAAACGTACGTTTGACGCAAACAACGTAAATTTTTCAAATTTTGACGCGGGAACGACGGCCATACTTAACATTGACTAGGCCAGCTATTTGTTCGACTAACTTTACGCCGGGAATCGCCTTACGTAAACGGCGTATCTTTACTGCGACGGGCGCACGTACGTTCGTGAATCGGCGTATCTAGGCATTTACATATTCTACACCGAACTCAACTGAAGCGCCACCTAGCGGCCAGCTGAAAAATTGCACACTAAGATACGACGGCGCAGGCTGTCGTATCTTAGCTAGGTTTAAGTGCATCTCAGTTTGAGCATACACTTAAACTTACGACGGCGCAGATTCCAAGTTACGTTGGCGTATCTACTGATACGTCGGCGTAACTCTCTCTGAATCTGGCTAAAGATTTACACACAACATTCAGCTGCCTGGACCTCTGAATCTGCCGATCGTTTTGACGTGAAAACATATGCAGTGCATAATCATCTTTTCAGGATATGTTGAGTAAAACTCCCAGGTTTACATTGAGGAAAAAAGAAAAAAGGCAGCCATCTGAAAAACACATATAACAATAAAAATAAAGGTTATACTATTGCTTTTGACTACACAACTAATGTAAGTGAATCCCACAAGGGCCCCTATTGCAGCACAGAGCAAAGGTTCTCCTGGAAACACGGCCAGCGGAGGTGAGAGATTGGCAGGAGCTGTAGGTTATAAACACACAATTAACCACAAGAAAAATAACCAACAAGGAACCAGCTGCCGGCTCAGACTTTGACCCTCAACGGATGATAAACAAGAATCAGACCTTAGGGGGAACTCCAGACACACCGCTAAATACTAGGTGAGAGCGACACACTGGAGCTGCTAATCCCGCTAGAAGAAATGTATATATTCCCACTGTACAGCTTCAGGTCCCTTTTTGCCACCAAAGTAGCCCTGACCCTAATGCCCCGTACACACGATCGGAATTTCCGATGGTATAAAATCCGACGGAATTGCATTCAAGCTGTCTTGCATACACACTGTCAGACCAAATTCCGACCGTCCAAAACGCGGTGACGTAAAACACTACGACGAGCGCAGAAAAATGAAGTTCAATGCTTCCGAGCATGCGTCGACTAGATTCTGAGCATGTGTGTTCTTTTTTCCATCGGAGTTCCACACAGACGATCGGAATTTACGATCTCATTTTTTTCCCCCCTCTCCCATCGAAAAAAAAAAAACAAAAACCCCTCACGTTCCATTTCTAAACTCCGACAGACTATCTGTCCGACTTTTTTTATTGGAAATTCCGATTGTGTGTACAAGGCGTTAGAGGCGTGGATCCCACTAAATCTCTATGCCAGGGGTAAGCAATTAGCGGACCTCCAGCTGTTGCAAAACTACAAGTCACATCATGCCTCTGTCTCTGGGTATCATGCTTGTGGCTGTCAGAGTCTTGCAATGGCTCATGGGATTTGTAGTTCTGCAACAGCTGGAGGTCTGCTAATTGCATATCCCTGCTCTATGCTGTGGTACCTGGCACCAAACCGTCAGTAGCAGATCCTTTAAAGCAGGGGTGTTGAACTGGTAGCCCTCCAGCTGTTGCCGAACTACAAGTTCCATCATGCCTCTGTCCATCGGAGTCATGCTTGTAACACTCGTACTTGTAGTTCCGCAACAGCTGGAGAGCCACCAGATTAACACCTGTGCTTTAACCACTTACCCACCGCCCTATAGACGAAATACGTCTACAAGGCGATTGCTTAACTCTGGGAGGACATCCATGGACATCCTCCCAGAATCGCGCTCCCGCGCGCCCTCTGGGACCCGGCGGATCACGGTAAATCGCCGCTGATAGCGGCGGTTTACCATGTGATCGCTCCGTCCAATGACGGAGCGATCACTTGTAAACAAACCGGCGTCATGTGACGACGCCGGTTCCTCCCTCCCCTCTCTGTACCGAATGGTACAGTGTGAGGCCTCGTACACACGACAGAGATTCTCGGCAGAATTCGCTGAGAAACTCGGTCAAAACCCGGATTCTGCCGAGAATCTCTGTCGTCTGTACAGTTTTGGCTCGATGGAGCCGCCGAGGAACTCGACGAGAAAATAGAGAACATGTTCTCTATTTTCTCGTTGTCCTCGTTCTTCTATGGGAGAAGCCGGCCCGCCGAGCTCCTCGGCGGCTTCATCCCAAAACTCGACGAGGAACTCGACGTGCCAAGCACGTCGAGTTCCTCTGTCGTGTGTACGGGGCCTGAGAGGGGAGAGAGTGGATGCAGCACGAGTGCTGTGGGCTGGATCTGTGACAAATGCAGTCACAGATCCAGCCATCCATCCATCCCTGCCCCATACTAAGACTACTGTGCAATACCCCACAATACTCTGCAATACCCCACACTACCCTGCAACGTCGCCTACAGGGATTTATCAGTATCAAAATTTGGCGCCATTCCACGAGCGTGTGCAATTTTGAAGGGTGACATGTTGGGTATCTATTTACTCGGCGTAACTTCATCTTTCACATTTATGCAAAAGAATGAAGAAAAAATACTAAATTTGCTACATTTTATAACAGAAACAGAATTTTCAGTCTTTTTTCTCTTATAGCGCAAAAAATAAAAAACCCAACAGTGATTAAATACCACCAAAATAAAGCTCTATTTGTGTGAAAAAAAAAGGATGAAAATTTCATTTGGGTACAATGTTGTATGACTAAGTAATTGTCATTCAAATTGTGAGAGCACTGAAAGCTCAAAATTGGTCTGGTTATTAAAGCGGGGGTTCACCCTATTAAAAAAAAAAATTTTTTTTTTTTATTCTAGCATTACATTCGGCATCGTAGCGCGAGCCACAGTATGCCGGTCTTACATTTTTTATCCCCGTACTCACTGTGCTATTCCACATTGAAGATTCCGGGGAATGGGCGTTCCTATGGTGAGAGAAGGTGATTGACGGCCGGCCCTGGCACGTCACGCTTCTCCGGAAATAGCCGAAATAGGCTTGGCTCTTCACGGCGCCTGCGCATAGCCTGTGCGCAGGCGCCGTGAAGAGCCGAGACCTACTCCGGCTGTCTTCGGGGAGCGTGACGTGCCAGAGCCGGCCGTCAATCATCCTCCCTCTCCATAGGCACGCCCATTCCCCGCGGGAGTCGGAATCTTCAATGTGCAATAGCACAGTGAGTACGGGGATAAAAAAATGTAAGACCGGCATACTGTAGCTCGCGCTACGATGCCGAATGTAATGCTAGAATGATGTTAAGGAGGGTGAACCACCGCTTTAAGTGGGTTTACGTGCCCAGTGGTCAAGTGGTTAAAGTGTTACTAAACCCAGGAGCCTGCATTCACTACATCTGATCTCCCACAGAACATGGAAATGCAATTATTTTAGTATGAATAAACTGCTAAATACAGTTTCTCGGCAGTATATAGCAGTCTTGTGGTTTCTATTAGTGTCTGGTTAAAGCTTGTAGGAGGTTTAATTCTCCGACTGTCCTAGAAGGCTACAGGATCCCTGAACCTCTGTCTGGACAGTGTCGATTGTCTCTGTACCAATCACATGCACCCTCTATCAGGAGTTGGTTTGGGGACTGTAGAAGAAGGGGAAGATCAGAGAAGGAGGCTCAAACAACCTTTACACACAATACAGAGGATTAACCCGTTAGGTTCCACAGTGTTTATAACAAGCACGCTTTAATGATTTTATGGTTGTGGGTTTAGTAACACTTTAAAGCGGGGGTTCACCCTTAGAGGGCACTTTTTCCCCTTAGATTCCTGCTCGTTTTCTCTAGGGGAATCGGCTATTTGTATTAAAATATGAGCAGTACTTACCCGTTTACGAGATGCATCTTCTCCGCCGCTTCCGGGTATAGGCTGCGGGACTGGGCGTTCCTTCTTGATTGACAGTCTTCCGAGAGGCTTCCGACGGTCGCATCCATCGCGTCACGATTTTCCGAAAGAAGCCGAACGTCGGTGCGCAGGCGCAGTATAGAGCCGCACCGAAGTTCGGCTTCTTTCGGCTACGAGTGACGCGATGGATGCGACCGTCGGCAGCCTCTCGGAAGACTGTCAATCAAGAAGGAACGCCCGCTCCCGAAGACCCATACCCGGAAGCGACGGAAGAAGATGCAGCTCGAAAACGGGTAAGTACGGATCATATTTTAATACAAATAGCCGATTCCCCTAGACCGAACGAGCAGGAAGCTAAGGGGAGAAAAAAAAAATTTAATAAATGGGTGAACTCCCGCTTTAAGTCCTGTAAGTTGCGAGGTGGGATAAAAGGTCTCCATGGATCAGACTTGTTTTTCCAGCACATCCCACAGACGCACAATTAGATTGAGATCTGGAGAACTTGGAGGTCAAAAATCTCAAAAGGTGAGATCTTCCTTTGCTCTGTAGTCCAGTTCTGATGCTCATGTGCCCATTGTGGACACGGGTCAGCTAGGGCACCCCAACTGGGCTGCAGATACACAACAAATTGCGATGTGCAGTACTCCCACAAATGCTCGGTATCGGGACACACCCTAGACTACACAGACCGGCCTTCACTCCCCACGTGCATCAGTGAGCCTTGGCCGCCTAGGACACAGACGCTGGTAGGGTTGTCCCGATACTCGGTATCGGTCCCGATACTGGTATTTGCGGGAGTACTTGTACTCCCGCAAATACCCCTGATGCCTAAATAGAATACTTGCCCCCCCGCCGTCGCCGTATATCGCAAATCCGCCGCTGCCGCGTTAATCACCATGCGGCGGACATTACAGGCACCTTTAGTTTGAATAGCTGTTTTGCCAGCCGCGCCGTGTATAGACACTCCCCCTTGGACATATCTGTCCAATCCCGAGCAAGGGGGAGTGTCCTTTACACGGCGTGGCAGGGAAAACAGCTATTCAAACGAAAGCTGCCTGTAATGTTCGCCGCACGGTGATTAACGCGGCGGCGGCATCATCATTAGATATGGGGGACATGGCTGGATATATGTGGGGGACATGGCTGGATATATGGGGGGGGGGGGGGGGGACATGGCTGCATATAGGGGGGGGGGGGGGACATGGCTGCATTTGGGGACACATTTAAAAAAAAAAAAAAGTATCGGTATTGGCGAGTACATAATAAAAAAAAAAAAGTATTGGTACTTGTACTCGCTCCTAAAAAAGTGGTATCGGGACAACCCTAGTCGCTGGTTTGCGGTTTCTCCTTCCTTGAACCTCTTTCGGTTGGTCCTGACCACTGCAGACCGGGAACATCCCACAAGAGCTGCAGTTTTGGAGTTGCTCTGACCCCGTCGTCTGGTCATTGCAATTTCTTTTCCTCGTCACTCAAATCCTTACACTTGCCCCCATTTTTCTGCATCAACTTCAGGGACAACATGTTTTACTTGCTGTTTAATATATCCCACCTATTTTCAGGTGTCATTGTAACCAAATAATGAATGTTAAATCACTTTCCACAGTGGTCATAATGTTATGGCCGACCAGCATATATTTATCTTAGCAGATAAAGCAGATCACATATACCGGTGACGGATGTGATTACGGCGACAATCACAGCGCAGCCATTTCCGATACAAAGAGCGCACTGAGCGAGAAGTCGTACTCCCAGCACCGGACACCAAAGTCCCGCAGGTTCCCAGGCTAGATGGCGGCGAGATAAGACTGGAGAAGGAGATCAGGAGATTAGGCCAAGTTTCTTGGCACAACCACTAATCTTTGTTCTCCGTTTTCCCTTGGCATCCGTCTGCCTGGTAATCCTTTATAATACTAATAACCGGATGTTCTGCGTATACAGGTGGATTCCAGCGCTGGCGCTCCATTCCACAAACATCTGGCTGGATAATGAAGCGCTTAACCCAATCTACGGATCAAATGGTTTTAAATTAAAAAGGAGAATTAGGGGCCTGAGGTCTGAAGATGGGGGAAAGGTCAACAACGTATGCAGCACATGACATACTGTACATTCACATTAGCCACTTTCCTAAAGAGCTTGCAATCCAAGGGGTCCAAAATAGATATATATATATCTATCACACACACACATTTACATACCCTGGCAGAATTTATGATTTTTTTTGGTCAAGAGGTTTGAATGGCTATTAAAAAGGTAACCATCCTCACCTGTGATCTGTTTGCTTGTAATTAGTGTGTGAGTGTGAGTGTGAGTGTGAGTGTGAGTGTGAGTGAGAGTGAGAGTGAGAGTGAGAGTGAGAGTGAGAGTGAGAGTGAGAGTGAGAGTGAGAGTGAGAGTGAGAGTGAGAGTGAGAGTGAGAGTGAGAGTGAGAGAGAGAGAGAGAGAGAGAGAGAGAGAGAGAGAGATATATATAAAGGTAAACGAGTTTCTGGACTCCTGACAGACCCTTGCATCTTTCATTCAGTGCTGCACTGACGTTTCTGGATTCTGAGCCATGGGGAATCCAGAAACAGGAAGAAGCTTAGAATTACATCAAATGAGTCCCTTATTGACACTTTGGTGCACTGTCATTGCACCCAGCTGTAGTAATGGGTTTAAAGGAGTTCTCAGACCTAAAAGTTTTAACCCCCGCTGTGCCCGGGCTGTAAAAAAAATAGAAAATAAACTGTCACTTACCTGCCTACGATCCCCCGTTGTTCCGATATCGCCGTCCCGTTCTCCGGTCCCGGTCTCTTCCGCTTCCTGTGTGTCGGTGACTCATAGTGCGCTCAGCCTATCAGCGGCCGCAGCAATGTCCCGTCGCGGCCACTGATAGGCTGAGCGCACTATGAGTCACCGACACACAGGAAGCGGAAGAGACCGGGACGGCGATATCGGAACAACGGGGGATCGTAGGCAGGTAAGTGACAGTTTATTTTCTATTTTTTTTACAGCCCGGGCACAGCGGGGGTTAAAACTTTTAGGTCAGAGAACTCCTTTAATTGTGATCCCTAGAGATCGGGGACAGTTTGGTTTAAAATAAGAAAATTGCACATTAAAAGCGGTGTTCCAGCCTTTTTAATAAAAAGCCAGCAGCTACACATACTGCAGCTGCTGGCTTTAAATATTAGGACACATACCTGTCCTGGAGTCCAGCAATGTCAGCACCTGCAGCTTATGTTTCCATCAGCTGTCGGGTCCCGTCGCCGCCATTGCGGGTAAGGGAACTTGGCAATGTAGCCTTTCGGCTTCACGCCGGGAACCCTACTGCGCATGCATGCGCAAGGCCCCGCTCCTCTCTCCTATTGACCCGGAGGCCAGGGGAGGGGGTCGTCTTATACGCCGGCAAATACGGGTACCACAAAAGACTTCAAGCTGTCATTAATGTTAAAGGGGGCAATACACGGCATTAAGAACTGGGGTATGTAAACTTTTGATCAGGATCACTAGGGTAGTTTCTGTTGTCATTATGATTTAAAAAGTAAAAACACAGTTGATTGATAATAAATGGCTCCAGCCAAACACTAACCATGAGTGAAAGAAAAGTTTGTGTTATTCATATTCTCAGAAAAATGGCCAAGAAATCAGAAATTCTGCCAGGGTATGTAAACTTTATATCAATCACGCTCCTTTACTAACTGGCAGCTCCCATATCGGTCTTGACAGGTTTATTTTAAACAAGTCCACTTTAACTGTCCACTGCCTAAAATAAACACAACAACATAACGCCAAAAAGCAAGCTACCAAAGCACACACAGCTTGCTAAATATTTGCTCCGATCAGCAGGTACGAGGACAAGCCGGAGGGGTTCTCGCTGTCACCTGCGTGTCACATGCACCCAACATTATCCCTGGCAGCTGTGCTCACACCGCACAATGGTCAGAGGTAGACAGAGCTCAGCAGGAGACGCTGGAGGCCAGAGGTTAAAGGTGATGTGTCAGAGATGATCAATACAAACATTTCACCCAATTAAAAACAATGAAGTTTGCTGCTACTGAACCTGCAAATATACCAAGTGCAGAAAAAGCGCAGTGAGCAGGAAGAGGCTTAGAATGACATCAAACGAGTCCTTTATCGACACTTCGGTGCACCGTCATCGCACTCGGCCGCGGTAATGGGCTTAATTGTGATCCCTAGAGATCAGGGACAGTGGTTTAAAAAAAAAGAAAAATAATAATAATAATAATAATAATAATAATTGCACATTAAGCAAAAATAGTGTTTATGTCCGTGAGCTAAAACTGCATTTTTTTTAAGTGTTTAAAAAGAATAAAAATGTATTAAATAAAGTAAATAAATAAAAAAGGGGGCGGGGAGAAGAAGAAAGGTACACAAGGCTTGCAAACTGTGCAGTGACCCGTATGAAAAGATGAGCCCCCGAGCTGAACAGTGATGTGTATGTATTACAGTTTAGGAGTACTATGAAATATCTGAGGCTTAGCAGACCCCCCACCCCCCCCCCCCCCCCCAATGGTGCAAAGACAGCAAAAAATAATCTGGCAGGGGTTTTAGCCCTACCCCCTAGGCAAGGTCAAAGATCAGGGGGCACGGTGTCTTCTCTTCGCGTCCGATTTAACTTCTAGTTGCCGTACTACATACAAATCGCATGCATTGCACAGCAAGCATGGGTTTAAATCAGGTGCAGAGAAGGCAACATATCACTTCCTCACCACCTGTCAAACACACTCGGATCGCTTTTCAGAAAAGCAGCGTCTGCTGCACTTGCGAGTAAGCTCATAGGTGCATTCGGCAGCGGCACCCCATACACACTATTCGATTTTCTGCAGATTTTTGTATTCAGATTTAACAAAACCATATAATTGGAGGTCAAACCTTAAAAGTTTCAATTTGTATGCAATCAGGCAGGCCCTTGCACTACAATCTGAAGACAAAAATCTGCAGAAAATTGAATAGTGTGTATGGGGCTTAAGGCCCCATGCACACGAGACGCAAATGCAAACACACGTTTCCAAAGGCAAAAACCGGTGTTTAAAACGCCAGTTTTTGCTGCGAATTTCGCTGCGTTTTACCGCGTTTGCGTTTATAAGCGTTTAGTTAGGAAATATCATAAGACCCTCCCTTAGCTCAAAAAACAGTATTATTTAACCATTTCTGCCATTTTGTGAGACCAGAGTGAGTAGCAGCTGAGAGAGCAGAAGTTTACTTGTATTTAGCGTGTCACTTGCCACGTCACCTGGCCACGCCACCTGCCACAAGTTGTGAATTGTCCACAAGTTGTATGTGTATAAGTGTGTGTATATATATATATATATATATATATATATATATATATATATATATATATATATATATATATATATATATATATATATATATATATACACACACACACACACACACACACACACACACACACACACACACACACACACACACACACATATACACACACACACATTTTTTTCTTCAACTTTTTTTAATACCATAAACCAAAATTTGAATTTTGAGCAAAAGGGGAGAGTATAGCCTCATATAGAAATAAATAATAAGGAATAAAATTGTACCATCATCCCATTCCCAGTTATATTGAAATTCCTTTGGAATTTATGTTTTATTGCTGATTCTTTGCATATATTTATTTATGTTTACTGTATAATGTCCTTTGCATCATTCTATAGATTGGCTGTCCTGATGAAGCGGTATTTCAATTCCTGCGAAACTAGTCGACCGTGACCAATCATTGATGTGTACAATTAATTGTTTGTTTTGCAATTTTATGGACAATAATGTTTTTATACCAATAAACTTTTTATACTATTTTGTCAACCAGATTTAATTAGTACCGAAATAGTCCCCTCAAACAAATTTGAGTGGCGGTCTTGGGTCTAGCCTCGGCCACTACTCCCTTACCCCCCACTCTCCCCCTTTTCAAAATTTGAATTTATTATTGTCGGCCATTATTTGCACCTTTAGCACAAGAAAATTTGAAGAAAAAAACGTATCCCTTTAAACTCTATGTACACTGCCTTAAAGTATTCATACCCCTTGAAGTTTTCCACATTTTGTCATGAAACAACCAAAAACTTATAAATTTCTTTTTATTGGGATTTTATGTGATAGACCGACACAAAGTGGCACATAATTGTGAAGTGGAAGGAAAATGATAAATGTTTTTCCTAATATTTTACAAATAAATATGTGAAAAGTGTGGTGTACATTTGTATGGCGCCCCCCGGAGTCACTACTTTGTAGAACCTCCTTTCTCTCCAATTACAGCTGCAAGTCTTTTGGGGATGTCTCTACCAGCTTTGCACATCTAGAGAGGGACATTTTTGTCCATTCTTCTTTGCACAATATCTCAAGCTCTGTCAGATTGGATGGAGAGCGTCTGAACAGCAATTTTCAAGTCTTGCCACAGATTTTTTGGTTGTAACAAAATATAAAACATTGCAAGGGGTATGAATACTTTTTCAAGGCACTGTACATCCAATGAATCCAGATCCCCTGCCGCCCTTCGTCACACTGCTCCTGCGTCTGTCACCCTCAGGCATAGAAAGACAGATGGTCCCGAAGGCTGACCTCACATATCCCACAGCCACCAGGAAAATCCAGGGATATACATAGAGGTGCCCAAATATACCTCGCTGTGGTCACCGATCTCCCAACTTCTCAGCCACTCAACACTTGAGATTCAGCAGAAAGCTACACGATGGCGCAGCTCAGCATTAGGTTACACAGCGCTGTCCAATCAGGAACCTGGGCCCATACATCCCAGCACCGGACGCTGGACATCCTGCGTCCACACGGCTCACTGACATCAGGCTTATTTTAAGCCATTTAGAGAGACCAAATATAAAGCACAACTTTGTATTTGTAATTGTGTCCCCCCCCCCCCATTAACCTTTATGGATAAATATTAAATAAAAAAATAAATAAAAAAAAGTCACTCCACCCAAAAGACATTTCAGCTTTGGTTAAATGCTGGACAGATCAGTTTCTTATACCCCTCGGGAAATCCGATTGCTGAGCTCCTCGTGTCTTCATGCATGCCGCCATCACCATCAACTAGGAAGCTGTGCCTGGCGGATTTTTATTTATTGAAAATAATATATATATATATATATATATATATATATATATATATATATATATATATATATATATATATATATATATATATATATATATATATATATATATATATATATATATATATATATATATATATATATATCACCTGCTAAAAAGTTTTTTTTTTTGCAAGGGGGGGGGGGGACGGGGACGGGACGAGACAGTAAATGGCTGCAGCATTGGGAACATGTTACATTTTCCCAAAGGTGAACCTATCCTTTAAAAAGAAAAAAAAAGAAAAATGTAAGGTGTCCCCAGGGGACTTTATCCATAGCATGACAGTATATACCACATTAATAAAAAACTTACTGGCTAGTGATCTCCTCCAGCAGTGCACCTTCAGCGCCCCCTTCAGTGACAGGTGCTGCCATGTTCTCCAGGTCTCCCTTCCGGGTTTCAACTCTTTAGCCCTGTACACACGGCCGGGAATCCCAACACGGAAAAAAAAAGTCGGTTCTCCTGGCAAACTTGCCTTGCAAAGCCGTGTATACAGACGGCCACTTAAAAAATACAAAACAAAAAAAAAAAAAAAGCTTTTATGAATGGCCAGAAAGTCATCGACTTCGACAAGCCGGCGTCTCGTCACTTTCGATTCCGACACCGCCATCTTGCTACACCCCACGCTAACTTTGAATGCTACCGCGCATGCGTCGAAGTGTTATCGAGCATACGCAGTTTCGTTAACCTGTAGGTAAGCATACAGACAACCGGTTTTCTCAGCAAGAAACACTCTGCCGGGAATCCCGACGGGAAAATAGAGAGCAGGTTCTCTATTTTCCCGTCGGGATTCCTGGCAAATTGTTCTCCTGGCAGTTTTCCTGCTGGGAAAACCGGTCATGTGTACGAGGCTTTTGGCTGCTTGGTTGGCAAGGCCGTGATGACGTCTTTCACACACATATGCATGGCAGTCATCAAACTCCACTTTGCAACTTTTACCTACAGGCAAGCTTAAAGGGGTTGTAAAGGTTCATTTTTTTATTTTCTTTCTTTTTTTTTTCCATTGGTTTTCTTCTTTTTTTTTTTTTTATCAATACATTTTTATTGGGTTTATCAATTTACAACACTTGAGGTAGTTGCATTCAATATACAACTTTAGTATAATCACCATGTACAATTTTTTTATTTTCTAAATAGGTTCCTTTAAGCTAGTGCATTGTTGGTTCACTTACCTTTTCCTTCCATTTTCCTTCTAAATGTTTCCCCCTCCCCCCCTTTGTTTTTTTTGTCTGAATTTCTCACTTCCTGTTCCTCCTCAGTAAGCTGTTCTGGCTGACTAACCCCCAGCCAGAACCGCTCGGATGATGGGGGAAAGCTTACTGAGGAGAAACAGGAAGTGAGAAATTCAGACAAAGAAAAAAAACATTTAGAAGGGAAATCGAACGAAAAGGTAAGTGAACCAACAATGCACTAGCTCAGAGGTCTCCAAACTGTGGCCCGGGGGCCAGATGTGGCCCTTTGCTTGCTTTTAACTGGCCCTTGGGGTGCTATTTTATTCACTGACAACAATGAAGGGCACAATTCCTCCCAATGACACCAACAATGGGGCCCAATGACACCCTGATGGGGCACACTTTTTTTCAATGACACCCACAATGGGGCCCACTGATGGGGCACAATTCCTCCCAATGGCACCAACTAAAGGGCCCAATGATGGCGCACAATTCCTCCCAATGGCACCAACAATGGGCCCATTGACACCAATGAAGGGGCACTATTCCTCCCACTGGCACCAATGATGGGGGTTTGCTTACTCCTACTGATGCTGGGACATTTTGTACACCGGTTGGCCACAGTCCGGCCCCCCCCAAAGTCTGAAGGACATTAAACCGGCCCTTTGTTTAGGAAGTTTGGAGACCCCTGCACTAGCTTAAAGGAACATATTTAGAAAAAAAATTAAAAAAAATGAACCTTTACAACACCTTTAAGGTCAACATCTACTTTAATTAAATAAAAAGAAAAAACTAGCTAAAAAATAAATAAATAATATAATATACCGTAATATAAATCTATGCATCTTCAATCTGGAGGGGTCACCCACAGTACTTCTTTCCCACCACTAGATGTCCTCAGTTTTCTGGCATGAATACCAGCCAGCTTCGTCCAATCCATTTCCTCGGAGTCCAGGCGGTCATGGCTCTCGCTGGAGTTCCAACACAACCTACACTTCCGCTTTAAACCTCCTTCCTTTTTTTTGTTACTCACTGTAAAATCACTTTCTATGGAGTTAATTGACAGACACAACATCTTATTCTTGACTATAGGGTTTATAGCGCCACCTACAGGTTTTTTTTGTTTACCAGAGAGGACTTTCCTTAGGCGGTGCTGTGTTCTTTTTCTGCCTAGCGTCGTACTCCTGTAGGTGGCGCTATAAAAAAGCTGATCAAGAATAAGAAGAAGCTGTGTTTATCAATGAACTTAAAGGGGTTGTAAAGCATTTTGCACAGAGTGGCCCCGATCCTGGTCTTCCAGAGTCCCTCGGCAGCTGCTTTGGCTCCTCCCTGCTTCTGGTACCCCCCCCCCCCCCCCTGGGAAGCGCTCTCCCAAGGTGGGTTACGTTGCGGGCACACTCCCGAGTCCTGTATCCGGCGTCCATAGCCCCCGACTACAGGACTCGGCCCCGCCCCCCACGTCATTGGAGTTGATTGACAGCAGCGCGAGCCAATGGCTGCGCTGCTATCAATCTATCCAATGAAGAGTCGAGAGGACCGGGCCGAGAACAGCAGAGAAGCAAGCACGTTCGACGCAGGACTTGAGAGGGCTCAGGTAAGTAAATGGGGGGCCAGTAAGTAGCGGATGTTTTTCCACTTTAATGCAGAAAAAACATGAAGGTTTACAACTCCTTTAAGAAAAGCACAAGCCAACGCCGACTGTCCAATAAATCTATGTGGCAAATATCTATTTGTGCAGGTTTTAGATCAACTGGTCAAAATTTATGAAGAGAAATCTACTTACCGTATATACTCGAGTATAAGCCGAGTTTTTCAGCACTTTTTTGTGCTGAAAATGCCCCCCTCGGCTTACACTCGAGTCACCTTTTTACTCCTGATCTCACAGACTTTGGGGACCTGGTACGGGCCGGCCATAGATCCCCTGGACCCCAAACTTGGCACACATGTAGCCCCACTCGCCCTCTACAAAGTTGTTGTCCGGGGGACCTACGGCCGGGGAGTACCAATTTTTCAAAGCAGGGCACCCCTTCCATAGACTCCCACGTTAAATGGTAATTTCTCAGGTGACATTGGGGACCTGGTACCAGCCGGTTGTAGGTACTCTGGACCCGGAACTTGGCACACATGTAGCCCCATTTCTCCTCTACAAGTGTGCAAAGTTTGTTGTCTGAAGGACCTAAGGCTGGGGAGCACCGATTTTTCAAAGCCGGGCACCCCTTCTATAGACTCCCATGTTAAACGTCAGTCTAGGCATGGGCACAGTGAGGCATGGGCACAGTGAGGCATGCGCATGGACACCCTAGGCTTATACTCGAGTCAATACATTTTCCCATTTTTTTGTGGTAAAAATTAGATGCCTCGGCTTATATTCGAGTATATGCGGTATTTGCAAAATGTTATAAACAAAGGGCTAGATTCAGGTAGGGGGCGCGCATAGTTACGGCGGCGCAGCGTATCGTATTTACGCCGCCGCAACTTACAGGAGCAAGTGCAGTATTCACAAAGCACTTGCTCCGTAAGTTACGGCGGCGTAGCGTAAATGGGGCCGGCGTAAGCGCATGTAATTCAAATGTGGAAGGGGGGGGCGTGTTTTATGTTAATCTATGATGACCTGACGTGATTGACGTTTTGTACGAAAGGCGCATGCGCCGTCCGTGTACATATCCCAGTGTGCATTGCTCCCAAGTACGCCGCAACGACGTATTGGTTTCGACGTGAACGTAAATTACGTCCAGCCATATTCGACGTAAAAAATTCAAATTTCGAAGCGGGAACGACGTCCATACTTAACATTGGCTGCGCCTCCTAATAGCAGGAGTAACCTTACGCTGAAAAAGCCCAACGTAAAAAAATTGCACCGGGCGTATGTACGTTTGTGAATCGGCGTATCTAGGTCATTTGCATATTCTACACCGAAAAAAAAACGGAAGCGGCCAGCGTAAAAAATGCACACAATTATACGCCGCCGCATTCAAGTTATGTCGGCGGAGGAAGCCTATTTTTTCAACGTATCTGCCTTGGAGAATCGGCGTAAAGATACGCCGGCGCAGATTTGAAATTACGGCGGCGTATCTGGAGATACGCCGCCATAACTGCTACCTGAATCTAGCCCAAATTTTTTTTTTTTTTTTTTTTCAAAATTTCTGTGTTTTTTCATTTGTAGCACAAAAAATAAAAACCCCAGCGGCGATTAAATACCACCAAAAGAAAGCTCTATTTGCGTGAAAAGAATGGGTACAGTGTTGCATGACCGCGTAATTGTCATTCAAAGTGTGACAGTGCTGAAAGCTGGCCTGGGCAGGAAGGGGGTGAAAGTGCCTGGTATTCAGGTGGTTAAAAGACAATCATCTAGACAGGAGAGAACAGAAATTATTTCGGAAAGACGGACAAACTGAAGTTTTCTTCTTTTTCTGCTAAACCACAAATAAGCGTTTAGCGTATAACTTCCCGCCGGAGCGCAAAGGCCACACAAGCTAAGAAAAGCCACGAAAACCACAGAGAGTCTGCAAATAGATCGTCTCAGTGCCGGCGCCGGATTGCCAGCTTCTCTTCCCAGATGGGAGGGAGAGTATTGTACTGAGCTGCCAGTGACAAGCTGCCCCCCCCACCCCCCCAATGTCACCTGTCATCTTCTAAACCCGACTGCCTTAAAAATACCGCGATACAGTGCCAGGGAAGAAGTACGCCGTGTTATCTCGGCATTGTGAGATCTCTCCATAAACCAGCACAGGGTGTCAGTGAAGGCTAAATAGAACAGCGTGACTTCTCAGTAATTGCTGGAGGGGGGGGGGGGGGGGGGGGGGGGAGAATGACAAATCCCGTATAATACAAGTATTTGCACCCACTTCCGGGAGTGGACCCCAGTGGGAGTCACGCCCCTTTGTGTGTGTCCCCCCCCCCGCTGTCTTCTGGGAAACACACTGGTCCCAGAAGACAGCAGGGACCAGAGAGGACAGCGCATGGGTAGCAGGGAACCTGCAAGGCTTCACTTCCCAATTCCCTCACCGAGGATGGCGGCGGGGCACCCGAGAGCCGAGCGATTGATCGGCATCGCCTGCCGACATTGCGGGCACCCTGGACAGGTAAGTGTCCATTTATTAAAAGACAGCAGCTGCAGTATTTGTAGCTGCTGGCTTTTAATATATATATATATATATATATATATATATATATATATATATATATATATATATATATATATATATATATATATATATATATATATATATATATATATATATATATATATATATATAATTTTTTTATTTTTTTTTCCATGGGACCTCCGCTTTAAGTCGAACTCCTGACAGACACTAAAGGCTCGCTCACACTTCGGCTCAACTGCCTATTGTTACCTCTCCTGCCCTTAAGCCGTACCATCGGATTTCCATCGGACAAATCCGAAGGGCGCTGGCTGTGAACTTGCGCTGCATACATATATACATTTGTGGCCAATATTTAAAAAAAAAAAAAAAAAAAAAAAAGACACAATGACATTTCCACTTCCTCAGTTATCATTAGATAAGCCGACCTCCTAACTCAGAATCTACGTCGACTTATGTTTAAGTGTATTCTCAAACAGAGATACACTTAAACATAACTAAGATACGACGGCTTGCGCCGTCCTATCTTAGATTGCAATATTTCGGATGGCCGCTAGGTGGCGCTTCCATTGCGGTCGGCGTAGAATATGTAAATGAGTAGATACGCCGATTCACTAACGTACGCCCGGCCGACGCAGTACTTTTACGCCGTTTACGTAAGAGATAGGCCGCGTAAAGTTAGAGCTTAGCCCTAATGGAATAGTAATGTTAAGTATGGCCGCCGTTCCCGCGTCGAAATTCGAATTTTTTTACGTCGTTTGCGTAAGTCGTCCGTGAATCGGGATTTACGTTGTTTACGTCCACGTCAAAATCAATAGGCCCGTGCGGCGTACTTAGCCGCAATGCACACTGGGAAATGTAGGCGCCCGGCGCATGCGCAGTTCGCAAAAAAAACTTAAGGTCAAGCCCCATTGACATAAAACACGCCCCCCTCAAACACATTTGAATTAGGCGCCCTTACGCCCGCCAATTTAGGCTACGCCGCCGTAACTTAGCAGGTAAGTACATTGTGAATCATGTACTTGCCTAGCCAACTTTCGGCGGCGTAGCCTAAACACGCTAAGCTACGCCGCCGCAAGTTTAGGCCATTGTGTGTGAATCTACCTAAACGTCTTTAGTACTTTCCGGGTCAGTGAGCTGCAGCAAGGTTTACAGATCAGGAATTCTGGCCTCACACAAAGATTACACGAGACTCATCGGTAACAATTTATTGAATGTAGAGCAGCTGTGCCTGTCAGCCAATCACCTTTCATCTTCAAAGCGTAACTGAACAAGCTGAAGACAGAAGCTGATTGGTTGACAGGCACAGCTGCTCCAGATTCTGTCTCCTCCAGTTTTGTTCAATAGGCGGCACACAGCAAAGGTTGATCCTGCCAGAAATCCAGTGCTGTCCTGTGTCCTCTGTAGTCCAATAAATGGGTCAGCCCTTCCCAGTTCATCTTTGTGGACTACAGAACAATTCCATGTTATGAAGAGGCAGGGGAGGTGTTCTGTAGTTCTGACATCTTTTCTGTGCTTGGGACAAACTGTATGGCTGTCACTATGTTAGAAGGAGAGGGGGAAATTCTTTAAAGTTTGACTCTAAAATAATCCAATAAAAAAAAAAAAATAATGCCAATAAATAATATGATGCATGAAATATTGTCCACACAGAGCGGAAACAAATGCGCACCAAGGCTTCCCCGGCGAGGAGGCGGAGTCCCATCACCGGAGGTCTGCAGACTCGCCACCGCTCAGCTCCAGAGGGGAAGAGTTTTCATTCTAGAAGAGTGGCAGATAATTGGCATCACTGAGCGGGGGAGGGAGGAGTGGGAAGTGCAATTTAATAATCCAAAATTATTCAGCAATTAAATCTCTTCATAGTGCTGACCACAGAGAATCATTGTGTTCTGGTTAAAGATACAAAACCGGGGGGGGGGGGGGGCCACATGTGGACAGACAGGCGGATAATCTTTGTGACCCCCACAAGATTCCTCCAGGTTTCCTGCCATCAGGTACAGACCCCCCCCCCGCCTTCACCATTATAAAACCAATCAGAGCACCAGTGTGATACAATAAACTCTCATGTACTATTACATCAGATAGAGGACACATTCTGCACACATCTGTATTTTATTCCTCCCCCCCCCCCCCCCCTATACATCGCTATCCGAACGTCCCGCTTCCTGCATTCCAACACACTGTAGGGCCAATGGTGGACGTTCTACTATTCATAACACCCTCCATATATTATCCTATCATAGTCTCCATACATCTTCTTTTCATATCATCTTTAAAAGCAAAATATACAAAAAAAATATTTAAAAAAAACAAACAAAAAAAACTACATCCTGCACTCATATCCCACATATACAATCCCCCCCCCCCCAATATACAATACAATCGCCCCTTGTACCAACCGAAACCACCAATATACTGCCCCCCCTCCCCAAACACTTTATATCCAACCTATACTGTCCCCCTAATACTCAAACAGTGCCCCCCAACCTATACTATCCCCCCAATACTCGTATACAGTGCCCCCCCAACCTATACTATCCCCCCAATACTCGTATACAGTGCCCCCCAACCTATACTATCCCCCCAATACTCGTATACAGTGCCCCCCCATCATATACTGTCCCCCCAATACTCGTATACAGTGCCCCCCATCATATACTGTCCCCCCAATACTCGTATACAGTGCCCCCCATCATATACTGCCCCCCCCAATACTCGTATACAGTGCCCCCCCATCATATACTGTCCCCCCAATACTCGTATACAGTGCCCCCAACCTATACTGTCCCCCAACCTATACTGTCCCCCAATACTCGTATACAGTGCCCCCCAACCTATACTGTCCCCCCCAATACTCGTATACAGTGCCCCCCAACCTATACTGTCCCCCCCAATACTCGTATACAGTGCCCCCCAACCTATACTATCCCCCCCAATACTCGTATACAGTGCCCCCCAACCTATACTATCCCCCCAATACTCGTATACAGTGCCCCCCATCATATACTGTCCCCCAATACTCGTATACAGTGCCCCCCATCATATACTGTCTCCCCAATACTCGTATACAGTGCCCCCCATCATATACTGCCCCCCCAATACTCGTATACAGTGCCCCCCAACCTATACTGTCCCCCCCAATACTCGTATACAGTGCCCCCCAACCTATACTGTCCCCCCCAATACTCGTATACAGTGCCCCCCAACCTATACTGTCCCCCCCAATACTCGTATACAGTGCCCCCAACCTATACTGCCCCCCCCCCCAATACTCGTATACAGTGCCCCCAACCTATACTGTCCCCCCAACCTATACTGTCCCCCAATACTCGTATACAGTGCCCCCCAACCTATACTGTCCCCCAATACTCGTATACAGTGCCCCCCAACCTATACTGTCCCCCCCAACCTATACTGCCCCCCCCCCCAATACTCGTATACAGTGCCCCCAACCTATACTGTCCCCCCAACCTATACTGTCCCCCAATACTCGTATACAGTGCCCCCCAACCTATACTGTCCCCCCCAATACTCGTATACAGTGCCCCCCAACCTATACTGTCCCCCCCCAATACTCGTATACAGTGCCCCCCAACCTATACTGTCCCCCCCCAATACTCGTATACAGTGCCCCCCAACCTATACTGTCCCCCCTATACTTGTATACAGTGCCCCCCAACCTATACTGTCCCCCCAATACTCGTATACAGTGCCCCCCAACCTATACTGTCCCCCCCCAATACTAGTATACAGTGCCCCCCAACATATACTGTCCCCCCCAATACTCATATACAGTGCCCCCCATCATATACTGTCCCCCCCAATACTCATATACAGTGCCCCCCATCATATACTGTCCCCCCCAATACTCGTATACAGTGCCACCCATCATATCCCCCCCCCCCCCCCTCCCAATTTCCTCATACTCTGTACACCTCCCGTGTCATTATGCACCACCAACACACACACCCCCATGTTGAGCACACACATTTCCCTTCCCTGCCCCCCTCTGTCAGTGTCAGTGGTCTTACCTCTGGCTCTGTCCCCCGCTCACACACTGTCACCCATCTCCTCCTCCTCCTGGGTCCCCCGGCTCCGGTGTTGCTTCTCTCTCTCCCAGTCCGGTGCCCAGTCAGTACCATAAAACTGATTCCCACTCGATGTTCTCCGTTATCGCTTCACCTGCCTGAATCCAGACCAGACCAAGTGAAAGTGACACGCATGCGCGCCTCGCTCTCATTGTTCCCCCGGACTTTGGCCTGTCAATCAGATGAAGGGGCGTGGTGTTTCTGGGGGATTTCTCTCCTCTTAAAGGGGACAAGACTGTAATATCAGCAGAGGAATGTGAAATCTGGGGACTTGTATTGTAACCATAGCAACCCAGCTATACAAATCTGCTTTGATTAAATAAAGTTTTTATTCTGATTGGTTGCCATGGGTTACAGCACATCCCATGGATGAGACCTCATATACATATCATGTCATGGAGAGAGATGGGGGACGGAGCAGAGACAGCCAGGGAACTGGCATTTTCACGTGAGTCAGTCACTGCAGCCTGCACATTCACATTCGTGTGACTTGTGATGCGACTTGGGACTGCAAAGTAACATGACAAGTCGCCACCCATGATTTCCAGTGAGTACCGTTCGTATCTTTGCGACTTCAAAATAGTCCCTGCACTACTTTGGTCTGGCTTTGATGCGACTTGATGCGTCCATAGACCTCAAGATTACACAGGCATTGCTTCTAGTCGCATCAACGCGTGCAGAAAATTCACGTCCAAGCTGTGCGACTTTCAGGTCACATGAATGGGACCTTCCCACTACGGTGTTCCCGAAATCGCCGAAAATCACCTGATGTCATTGCGACTTTCAATGGCCCCCAAACTGTGGAGAGATTTTTTTACCGCAATTGTCGTCTGATGAATCGCGGATAAAATCGCACAAACAGAATTGCAGGATGCCTGTCGCCCAAAATAAGTTTGCGAGATTTCATCGGGCAACAATCGCAGCAAAGTCACGCCGCGATTATGGTGCCATTAAACGTAACGGGGATCGCAAGGGCGTCCAGCGATTTTTCAGCAATTTGAAATCCGGAACGCCATAGTGCGAATCGAACCCAAAGCTCCGTTCACATCTATGCATGTTGCTTTTGAGCGTTTCTGTCATGCTTTTTGCTGTGATTTCTGCGTTTTCGGAAATGCGTTTTTTATAATAATGCGTTTTTGATGAGTTTTGCGTTTTTGATTCTTTTTTCTTTCTTTTATTTGTTGTTGGACAGCTTAAATATTGCAAAACGGTTTTAAAAACGTATCAAAAACGCACTAAAAACGCACTACATGCTTTTCTGCAGCATCTCCATTGAAGTCTACTGAGCCCTGGTTCACATTGGGTACGATTTGGTATGATTTGAGATGCGATTTCACATGTCAAATCGCATCTCAAATCGGCGACATTTGCCGGCAATTGTCGGCAATGACACTGTCCTAATCGGTGCGACGCGGCATCTGCGGCGCTGCAGCGATTTCCAAAAATTGTTCCTGTACTACTTTTTGCGTTTTCAGGTCGCGATTTACATTGAACCCTGCACAGATGTCTCTTAAATAGCGGCCGAAATCGCGGCAAAACCGCAGCCGCAAAATCGCGGTAAGATTTTAATGCGATTTTGAATTTGCAGCAGTGTAAACCTAGTCAATTAAACACAAAAAAGCAGCGTTTTGTGTTTTTAACAAAGTCCCGACCTTTCCAAAAACGCCGAGGCACAAAAATGCATTGATGTGAACGTGTCCCATAGCAACCCAAGTTCAAAAAATGTCCTGCGATTCTGCAAAAAGCATGGAAAAATGCATTGGCGTGAATGTAGCCTGCTAGGTTCACACTACTGCGAATTCAAAATCGCGGTAAAATCGCGATTTTACCGCGATTTCGCGGCTGCGGTTTTGCCGCGATTTAAGAGACATCTGTGCAGGGTTCAATGTAAATTGCGGCCCGAAATCGCAAAAAGTAGTACAGGAACTACTTTTTGAAATCGGTGCAGCGCCGCAGATGCCGCGTCGCACCGATTAGGACGGTGCCATTGCCGGCAAATGCTGCCGATTTGAGATGCGATTTGACATGTAAAATCGCATCTCAAATCGTACCAAATCGTACCCAGTGTGAACCTGGGCTTAGGCTTTGTTTCCACTAGTGCGACTTGTCATGCGACTTTGGACACATTAAGTTGCATGACAAGTCACAGCACATTGATGTCAATGGCAGCTGTTCCCATCTAAACGACTTTGAAAATCGACGACTTTGAAAAGGTTCCTGCGCTACTTTGATGCGACTTTTGATGTGACTTTGATCCAGAGAGTGTAAAGTTGGATCAAAAAGCTGCACTCAAAGTCGCATTCCAAAGTTGCACTCTATATCGCGCGACTTTGGGGTCGCAATAGTAGGAACGTAGCCTTCGGCTCCTTTCACGCTTGCGAGGCGACAAAGTCGTGCGATTTGCATTGCGTATGAAAACAGTAGTAGAGATTTGTGAACCTAGCCTTGGCTCCTTTCACACTTCTGCGACTTGGGATGACGCAACTTGTGAGACCCCCAATTTGCAGGATGTGAAATTCAATGTATGTCTATCTGAGACATTCCTACTGTTACCACTGAGGTCAGGAAAAAGTTCCTGCGCTACTTTGGTCCTTTCAGCGCAACTTTGATGCGACTTCAGTAGTATCAGTAGGAATGGTTCTCAAAGACACGCATTGAATGTCACATGTCCTGCGACTTTTGGTCTCACAAGTCAGATTCCAAGTCGCAGAAGTGTGAAAGGAGCCTTAGAGCATTTTTAGGGCCGGTTCGCACCTAGAATCGCATAGGAATGCGCTGTGTGTCGCTGTGTGATTCTGCAAACTAAAAAAGGTCCTGAACGCCGCACATCACTGAAAGACGCTATGGATATGTGAAATGACAGTCTCAGCCCAGGGCTCCAGCCAAGCCAGCGACCCCCCTGTGCGATTCACATGTGATCTGGGTGTAGTGCGATCTTAGCCCATTCACTTGAATAGGCTGAAATCGCATTGCAATCGCAACGCATGATGCTTGCTGCTCAAAAAGGAACCTAAGCTTCTTTTGGGCGACAGAGGCACGCGGAGCGATTTTCGGCGATTGCAGCCCAATATACCGCGTGACAATCGCGGCAAGGTTGCAGCGTGATCGGGGTGCCTTTCGAAGTAAGGCTCTTTCCACTACTGCGAGTTGTTGTGCGATTTGGACAGATGAAGTCGCATGACAAGTCAAAATCCATGTATTTCAATGGTCCCGTTCTAATTGGTGCGACTTAAGTTGCAGCGACTCCAAAACAGGTTTTTGCACTACTTTGTTACGACCTCGGTGCGACTTGTTCTCCCATGGTTCTCACCAGTCGCATGACATCGCATCTAAAATCGTACTGCAAATTGGCACTGTGAATCGCGTGACTTAGGGGTGGCAATAGTGGAAACCTAGCCTTATGGCATCACAAACCGATCCTGCGTTTTGCATCGATCGCACCCGGGATCAGGTGTGAAAGGAGCATCAGGCTAGGTTTGCTTTCCACTTTTTGGACCTGAAAGTCGCGCGAATTTGCCGCGATTTTGATGCGACTTGAAGCAATGCCTGTGTGTTCCTGAGGTCTGTGGACCTCAAGTCGCATCAAAGTCAGACCAAAGTAGTGCAGGGACTACTTTAAA
This sequence comes from Rana temporaria, assembly GCF_905171775.1. Taxonomy (NCBI): domain Eukaryota; kingdom Metazoa; phylum Chordata; class Amphibia; order Anura; family Ranidae; genus Rana; species Rana temporaria. The sequence goes on along the minus strand of NC_053499.1, from coordinate 23,149,994 downwards.
GTCGCTGCGACTTGAAGTCATTGGAAATCATGGTGGCATAACTTTTTACGCGACTTTGCAGTCCCAAGTCGCAGGACAAGTTGCAGAAGTGGAAACTGAGCCTTAGGTAAATCGCGGTAAAATTGCGGCAAATTGGCAAAATCGCATGACTAGTGGAGACGAAGCCTCAGGCTCCGTTTCCACTACTGCGAGTTGTTGTGCGACTTGACACATGTCAAGTCGCATGACAAGCTAAAACCCATGTATTTCAATTGTCCCCGTTTAATTGGTGCGACTCAAGTTGCAGCGACTCCCGAAAATAAAATTTCACTACTTTGTTCCGACTTCGGTGCGACTTGTTCTCACGTGGTTCTCCTTGGTCGCATAACATTGCATTTGCAAAGTCGTACTGTAAATCACGCGACTTTGGGGTCGCAATAATGGAAACCTAGCCTTACTTCTTAATGGCACGTTGTTGTTGTGCGACTTGACACATGTGAAGTCGCGTGACAAGTCAAAACCCATGTATTTCAATGGTCCCCGTTCTAATTGGTGCGACTCAAGTCACAGCGACTCCAAAAAAGGTGTGACTTGGTTCTCACCGGTCGCATGACAGCGCATCAAAAATCGCATTGTAAAGCCGCACTGTAAATCACGCGACTTTGGGGTTGCAATCGTGGAAAAAGAGGCTAAATCACGCTGCAATCGCGGCAAAATCGCAACACACTGTTGCCCAAAAGAAGCTCACGTTTTTTTTTGAGCGACAAGCACGTTTGCGATTGCAGAGCGATCGATCACGCGACAATTCGGGCATCATTAGAAGTAATAGCGTTGCAAACGCGTTTTGCAGCGATTTGGAATCATGGGTGAAGTCGCAGTGATCAGGTGTGAATGGAGTGATTGGGGCTCATACACACCAGCAAGCTGCGCTGGGAGGAATAAGAGCCCATTCACACCTTGGCGTTTTGTCGCCTGTAGCGCGACGCGCACAAACGCCAGAGGGACCAAAATACATGTAAGGCTATGGGCATGGTTCACATCTGCACGCTGATGCGCCTGACGCGCATCGCCTGTAGTCAAAAGAAGTTCCGGACCCTTTTTTGTCGCGCAATACGCGCGATATGCGCGTATTTGAGCGTTTTTGGTTTTCCATTGAAATCAATGTAAAACGCCAGATACGCGCGTATTGCGCGACAACAAGCGTTTGCTACGGGCGTTTTGTCAATAGAACTTGTCGCCCATGCAGAAGATTAAAAAAATCTACCAACATAGCAACAAGTGATGAAAAGATGATAGTTTTTCCTATTGGCTAAAAAAAAAACGTCTAAGTACAAAAACGTCGGACAACGCTGTATGCAAACGCGCATATTAGCATGAATACGCGCAGAAAAAAACGCCCGAAAAAACGACCGAACGCCCTACGCTCAGGTGTGAATGCAGCCTAATACGGATTCGCTGATTCCAGCAGATCGCACTGTTTACTGTTTTTTTTAGTTTTAGAACTTTATTGATCTGTCACAATCGTGGCAGATCAATAAAGTTTGTTGCGATTGTGCCGCATTAATTAAAGGGACCGCATTCCTTCGTTTTCGGCGCACGCCATGGCAACCATAAAACAGCAGGAAAGTGTCTGGGAGACAGGGGGTTAAGCTGTAGTCCCCGCCCATGGGTGGGAAGGGCCAGAGGCGGGGTTGTTTGGTGTCACCAGGAAGAGCTGAAGCAGGGGGAGCAGGATGGCAGCTCGCTATTGGGAGAAGCTGGAGGATCTGATCCGAAGGTACAAGGAGTTCGTCGTCCACAACCCCACCGGGGCCACCCAGCTGGAGAGCGCAGTGCGCATGCTGTCCTACCTGATCGCAGGTATGAGGATGGATCATGACACCGACCATACATACAGTCATATCCCTCTATGGGGGAGGGGGGGGGCAGGCTGCACTGTGACCCACTGAACCTTACCCCCTCCACACTGCAGCCTCGCCTGCTGCCTGCCTTTACCGCCCGTTTACATCGATGCGTTTTCCTTTCTGCGCCAACGTGCGTTTTCAACGTGTTTTTGACGCTAGGATTTGGAGTGGAAAGGGTTAACGTTCATTGACCGACGATTGGTAATACCTGGCGCCAATACGTTGCCCACGGCTTCTATGCGCCAACACACTTGGGTCTCTTTAATACGGATGGCCTAAGGCTGTAAAAAAACGCAGTTTTACCGCCCCCCCAATGCTGAACGCAGCAATGCTTTGCAAAAACCGTAAACGGCACGTTGCTGCCAAACGCAACCCGTTCAAGAGAATGGTGCGGCGCCACGACGCCGGCAAGCGCCTGTGGTTGCAGTGTGCTGAGTCGTCGCTTACAGAAGGGGGTGACATGGACTCCTCGCCCCACCTGTCAAAACACCTCTGAAAAGCAATCCGTATTAAAGAGACCCAAGCGTGTTGGCCCATAGAAGCCGCGGGCAACGTATTGGCGCCAGGTATTACCAATCCTCGGTCAATGAACCCTTTCCACTCCAAATCCTAGCGTCAAAAAACACGTTGAAAACGCACGTTGGCGCAGAAAGGAAAACGCATCGATTTAAACGGGCGGTAAAGGAATACGCTGCAGATTGCTTTTCAGAGGAGCGGCAAGCGTGTATGTGGATGAGCCCTTACACTTGCGGCAGACCTTGCAGCTCCTCCTGAAAAGGGATCCACCGCTGGCTGAAAGCCAATATGTTGGCGCCTTACTGCCTGCTGTACCCCTGTAAGGGTTGGGGGACAGTAAAAAAAACAAACAGAGGTTGAGCTGCAATTTTTCCACCCCCCCTCTGCGCTATTGAGCCCCCCCCCCATTAGCTACAGGGATAGCCATAGGTGTGCACAGCCTATAGTTTATTTTTCTTACTTGTTTAAAATTGTATTTTTACATTTTTTTTTTTTTTTTTTTTTTTTTTTTTTTTTTTTTATAATTTATCATATTATTATTATTATTATTATTATTATTATTATTAATATTATAATTTTTTATATATATATATATATATATATATATATATATATATATATATATATATATATATATATATATATATATAATTTTTTTTTTATTATTAATAATAATAAGATAAATTATTGTATATTATATATAATTTTTTTTTTCTTTTTTTGGAGCCCCACTGGGGGCTTTGGTGAACTATTGGGGGTCTAAGCAGACCCCTGATGTCTCTTTTTCGAGGCAGAGAAAGAGAGTCTAAGAACAGAGATTCCCCAGTCCTTTTCTTCGCAGCCAAGCAGCGGGGGGAATCTGTGCAGCACAGAGTGATTAGGGGGTGCCCAGGCACACCTGGCACACCCTGTGTGCACGCCTATGGGGGTGGTATAGCGGCAGCTGAACGTGACTCATACAAGTGCCCCCCCCCCGCAACCGCGTAAAATGCATGTGGTTACGGCGTGCTACTGTGGAGTGCAAGGGATTAAAACAGACAATACAAGGCCTCCTTACCACCTGTCAAATGCCCTCTGAAGAGCGATCTGAGCACTGATCACTCTTCACAGAACAAAGCATGTGTGAAGGAATCCTAAGCCTGCACTGCAGTGCTAATCCACAAATTCCACCAATAGCGTCTGGTCTGCAACACACGCGTTTCAGGACATTTTCAAGCTCATCTCTTAAAGTAGACCTATAGGAAAAACGTTTTGCATTGAGTAGGGGAGGGTTATACCCATCTCCATTCTATCCAAAAATAATTTTTTTTTTTTTTTTTTTTCAGTTATACTTTAGACCTCCCTCCTATGTCTGGAGATAAGGGGGAGGTGTTCTGTAGTTCTAAAAATGATAGGAAGTGTGTTAGGCTCCATTGCCGGTGTGCATAAGATTCCGGAACTTTCTTGGACCCGGGAGGCACAGGTACAGCATCCGGCCCCGCTGCCAGCATCCGGCCCTGCTGCCAGCAGCCTGTCAAAATCTGACAGGCTAAAATCTCTGGCCGCTGGATGGTGTTTAGAGAGATCTGCGGTCATAGGCGTGCGCACAGGGTGTGTCGGATGTGCCCAGGCACACCCTAATCATCCTGTGCAGCACAGATTTCCCCCTACCGCTCTGGCTCCCCGCTCCTTCCCTCTGCACCCCCTCCGGCTTCCCTCCTTTCCTCTCCTGCTGGCTGTTGCTGCGGAGATGTTTTAGGATTAGTGAGGGAAGGGGCCAGTAAATATGTATTTATCAACCCCTTCCCTTTCTGAATGAACATGGTGAGTGATCGGTAGTGTGTGTTTTGAGCTTTGGGGTGCACACCCTAATGCAATAGAATGCGCACACCTATGTCTGCGGTACTCACATTTAGGGCCATACTGTACATATCGTATGCCCGAGAACCCAGAATTCCTGCATTGAAAGTAGGGTTGCACCAATACCGAGCGTCATACTTGTGCCAATTCTCCGATACCAAATGCGGTGCAATTCCTGTTCAAATCACATTCGGTCACCGCACCGTACCAGTGTGAACTGGAAATTAGGCAGCTGGCAGTGATCTGGGCGCTGTGTAGGGTTGCCACCTGTCCAGGATTCACCTGGACAGTCCGGGTCTTGAATCATGTGTCCGGGTTTCAGTCCACCAAGATGGTCGCACACAAATCTGTTACCGCTGTTTAGGAGCAGGTTTGGCATCGCGGAAGGGTGGGGTGATGATGTCAGCAAGATAAATTTGGCCACACCCACTGACGCGCTCTGTGCGCTACATTACTACTCTCCTTGGGGCACCCAAATGTGCCCCAGGTCTTTTATAAACCTATAGTGTTAACTGCAAAGAAAAATGTTAAATTGCCCTGTGCCGCAAAAGGGGTTGGCTTGAAGAAAAGGTGGGAGGTGCTGTGCCGCTGCCTCCCAGGAACAAGAAAACGCCAAGATTTGGCGCACTCGGGCCGTACTGTCCATGTGTTGTAGGCCTTTCTGGCAGGATCACCAGGTGAAAATAATAATGAAAAAGGCCCAAAAAATAAAAAGAATGCAGCCACCACCTCTAAGGACAGGTGAGCTGCTAGATGTTATATTTTTGTTCTTGGCTTTAGATCGTCTTCAAGCCGGCTGGGCTTATTACTGGTAATGGGTACCAGACAGCGGCAGCCAATCAGATACAGTTATTTCACCCATTTGTGTCGCACTTCCTCCAATCTAACTCTCGCCTTTCTCTCTTTATAAGGACGATTCACGGATTCCCATGAGCTGTCTGAGCTGAGTAAGTACCGTCTTTGCTTTTTCTAGGTGTCCTGAAGAAACCATAATGCTACATAGAAACACGCTACATGTAATGGAACACGTCTGCATTATTACGCAGCGCAACGCATGTCACCGCAGTGTGTCGCAACGCGCTGCAGTGCATGGAGTTGAATGAAGTATCATTTTGTGACCCTTCAACAAAAAAAAGTAACAACGCATCTCCTCATCCCTACACAACGCAGACCCGCGTGCATGTGTCATAGTGTGCAGGTCGGTGGGAATGAGCCATAAAATTACACTAAGCACCAAGGATCTGCAAAGTATGTTCCCCATACAAGACAGTCGTGTTTTACTGTAGTTGGTTTATTATTATTGGTGTATACCAGGGTTGGTCAACTTACTAGATATAGGGGACCTCAACACATAATATTCAGTCAATGTAATGCTACAGAAAGCAGAGACTGCAGACCTGATACTAGAGTCGTATAGAGACTGCAGACCTGATACTAGAGTCGTACAGAGACTGCAGACCTGATACTAGAGTCGTACAGAGACTGCAGACCTGATACTAGAGTCGTTCAGAGACTGCAGACCTGATACTAGAGTCGTTCAGAGACTGCAGACCTGATACTAGAGTCGTTCAGAGACTGCAGACCTGATACTAGAGTCGTTCAGAGACTGCAGACCTGATACTAGAGTCGTTCAGAGACTGCAGACCTGATACTAGAGTCGTTCAGAGACTGCAGACATGATCCAAGGGATGGTCAGACGGGTGGCTGCGGGTCCTTCATCTGGGCTCTCTAGTTGTCTCCTCCAGGTAGGCAGCAATTGTTTTACTGTAGTTGGTTTATTATTATTGGTGTATACCAGGGGTGGTCAACTTACTAGATATAGGGGGCCTCAAGTGTGGCCCCTGACATCCCCCTAAGGGCCACACATAATATTCAGTCAATGTAATGCTACAGAAAACGGAGACTGCAGACATGATACTAGAGATGGTCAGAGACTGCAGACGTGATACAAGGGACGTCAGAGACTGCAGACGTGATATAAGGGACGGTCAGAGACTGCAGACGTGATACAAGGGATGGTCAGAGACTGCAGACGTGATACAAGGGATGGTCAGAGACTGCAGACGTGATACAAGGGATGGTCAGAGACTGCAGACGTGATGCATGGGACGGTCAGAGACTGCAGACGTGATACAAGGGATGGTCAGAGACTGCAGACGTGATGCAAGGGACGGTCAGAGACTGCAGACACATTGCATGAAACTGCTATTACATCCCCTTTACAAGTCCATGTTTCCACATTTGTGCTCCCTCCAGCCCTCCTATAAATGACGTGTGCCACATTTGATGTTTCTCTCAGTGAGATCCATTATAAAAGGTCAGAGGAGGAACAAGACATAACAAAAAAAGAATGGACAGCACGGAATAAAAAGTAAGATAGTGTAACGCCACTAAACCAAGCCCTGAACTGCTGGCAGCCGGTCTAAGGAATATTTATCCTTCACTGGCTTGAGTAAGAGCCAAAACAGACCACTGGCTCTAGGGGCCCCAATGGCCACATCACATATAGTAAGTGCCAAAGGGCCACAGCTTGGACACCAGCAGTATATACAGTGCTATTTTCTTCCATAACCCTGGACCAAGCATACCAGCTCAGTTAATTACCATATGTATAAAACCAAGCACTAGGGGGAGCTGTTCATGGTACCCAATCAGGTTCTAAATTCAGCTTGTTTAATTTAAAGGGGTTGTAAAGGTAAAAAAAAAAATCCCTAAATGGCTTCCTTTACCTTAGTGCAGTCCTCCTTCACTTACCTCGTCCTTCCATTTTGTTTTTAAATGTCCTTATTTCTTCTGAGAAATCCTCACTTCCTGTTCTTCTGTCTGTAACTCCACACAGTAATGCAAGGCTTACTCCCTGGTGTGGAGACAGCCTCTAGAGGGGGCGAGCAGGAGTGTCAGATCGCCCACTGACACACGTCTCCTTTCTCTATCTGCAAAGTAGAGAGTGTCCTGACTTTCCTGCTCGCCCCCTCAAGAGGCTTTCTCCACACCAGGGAGAAAGCCTCGCATTACTGTGTGGAGTTACAGACAGAAGAACAGGAAGTGGGGATTTCTCAGAAGAAATAAGGACATTTAAAAGCAAAATGGAAGGATGAGGTAAGTGAAGGAGGACTGCACTAAGGTAAAGGAAGCTATTTAGGGGAAAAAAAATGTTTTCCTTTACAAACCCTTCAAGCTTTGACAATCAAACCTAAAAGCTGATTGGTTACAATGCAGAAATGCATCAGATTCTGTGTGCTCCAGGCCTAGTAAACCTCCCCCTTGTTTTACATTATAGGAGTGGTTTAAACTTCTTTTTTTTTTTTTGTAAATCCTGATTCGGTTTGCGAGTGTCTTGCAAAATGAGCAGGATTCAATCCTCTGCAGTGTGCAGTACCGCATTTGGCCAGAGGTGCGGGGGCGCTGAAGCCGATCGGAGCCGTTTGGAAATACTCAGTTTCCGAGGCGCTCCGGTGCCCCACACCTCTGGCCACATGCGGTATTGCATGCCAAGGTGGAACTAATTATTTTCGTTTCCATTTACTTTGATTGGGAAACTCGCTTTGATATGCAAGTGCTTTGGATTACGAGCATTCTCCTGGAACGGATTATGCTTGCAATCCGAGGTTCAACTGTACTAGGTAATTGCACTGGTTGCATTAAAAATGTACCATTAATGAAATATTATTATTAATTACAGAGCTGAGATAGTTGGTGTATTTTATATCTGAATGAAGTGCAGCTATTGGCTGATTCTTCTCGTGTTCTCACAACCTGTTTTTTCTGTGTCAGTTTATTCATCTTCCAATCTCCTGGCCTTACTGAATGACGGGATCCTGAGGAAGGAGCTGCTGAAGCCTCCTCTTACTGTGAGTAGTTGGAGTTCAAGTCCTTTATTTTTTACTCATGATTTAACCACTTCTGCTCCTGATGGTTTGCCCCCCCCCCCTTCATGACCAGGGCATTTTTTGCGATGCGACACTGCGTTACTTTTACTGGTAATTCCGCATTTGTGAGAACACTGTACACAAATAAGACATTTATGTCTTCCTTTTTCTTTTTTTTTTTTTCTTGTGTGTTGTTTTTTTTTTTATTATTATTTATATATATATATATATATATATATATATATATATATGCCTCCAGTGTGAAAGGGGTCTCAGTGTTGCCAACCGTCAGTATTTTAACTGGCAGCCAGTCAAAAACGGGCAATTTTCTCTTGTCAATAAAAGGAAAGGTTGCCAGTAACAAATATGGCTGTGACACTCGGCTTGGTCCAGAGTGACCTGCTACAGTGTGTTCTGGCGGAGGCGGTGCCAGAGCATGTCGTGTGATCTCATGGTGCACCGTGCAAGGGAGCCAACAGAGCAGCCAGGGCCTTGTGTGCGGGTCGGGCGCGGGACTGGCAGTACTGTTTAGACTGGAGGGACCACCTGGCTTGGAGAGTAACTGTCACTGTGACTCAGGAGAGGACGTGTCTTGTCAGTGATCTGTGCTGCTGCACACTGCGGTCATTGTCACTGTGATGCCCCGTACACACGATCGGAAGTTCCGACAGCAAAAGTTTGATGCGAGCTTTTGAACGGAAATTCCGACCGTGTGTAGGCTCCATCGGACTTTTGCTGTCGAATTTCCGCCAGCAAAAGATTGAGAGCTGGTTCTCAAATTTTCAGACTGGAAAAAATTCTGATCGGAAAATCCGATCGTCTGTATCAATTCCGACGTGCAAAATTCAAGCGCGTGCTCGGAAACCATTCGACGCATGCTCGGAAGCATCAAACTTAATTTTCTCGGCTTGTCGTAGTGTTGTACGTCACCGCGTTCTTGACGGTCGAAAGTTCAGAGAACTTTTGTGTGACTGTGTGTATGCAAGCCAAGCTTGAGCGGAATTCTGTTGGAAAAACCATCCAAGGTTTTTTCAGACGGAAAATTAAATCGTGTGTACGTGGCACGAGAGTCAGTTTCTCGCGCGTGCGTGCGTGCGTGTGTGTGTGTGTGTGCGCGCGCGCGCCTGACCCAATCTAATTTCTTACCCTCCTGAGTCCTGTCCCTGAGCTACTTACTATATATTGAAAATAAAATAAAACTTTTTTTTATGCCTTATTATTTACCATAAATCATATTGCTAACTGCATATTGTACTTGTTTGTAGCCTAAATACTGAAATTTGAACTTAACCACTTAAGGACTGGAAAGATTTGCACCTAAGACCACTTTCACACTGAGGCACTTTCACGCTAAAAACGGCGCCTAAAAAGCTCCCCTCTTCATTGAAATTAATGGAAAGCTCTTCAAAAGCGCTCGTGTCTTTACTGGCAGTTTAGAAGCCCCTCAGTGTAAAATTGGCCTTGGGGGCAATTTTTTTACTTTTGGAAATGCCATTGAAAACTGAATTATAAACCCTTTTTGTAAATAAATAGTTTGCATCCATGTATTTAGCTGGTCTTATTTCATTTTTAATTCTGTATAAATTATCGTGTGTATGGGATTGTAAGCTCCCCTGGAGTAGTCCTTCTATTAGGTGGATGGGACTCATTTTGTCCTTGTTCTGCCCTCATTTACAGGATGAACCCCGGCAGCGTCTTCTCAACTGGCTCAGCATCTTGGAAAGTCTAGAGGTCTTCCTCGAAATTGGATCGGCGAGGGTTTGGGGCGATGGGACAAAATGGGCCGCTATTCTACTTATCCAGCTGCTCAAGTAAGGACGTTGTGCTGCCTCCACTAGTTATATAGGCAATGCAATTGCATCTGTACTATACTATACATCTACTGTATGTATTTAGCTTATTAGACATGTGCAGAATGAGAACATTTTGTTTTCTTTTGTTATTTACATAAATGCCCTTTTAGTTAATTTTATTCGTTTTCGGAATTTGTTTCATTTTTTTCTAATTTTGAATTTTCATAATTCGGTCGGATTGATCTCAATTCAAATTGAATTCCAATCAAAATCAAGTTTATTTAATTAGAATTTCGGAAGATGATTACCGTATTTATCGGCGTATAACACGCACCCTAACTTTAAAGTGGATGTAAACCCAAAATGTTGCTTTGAGTGACAGGTTATTTACATATCTAGCTTGGACATGTTTATCATATGTTATGTTATGTTTATCAAATTATGAGGTGATCCGCAGTTCATTGTATATTACCAGGATGTGTTATGTGGGGGAGGGGTGGATTTCTCACTTTTTATACTGTGGATCACCTCCTATTATGATAAACATAACATATGATAAACCTGTCCAAGCTAGATCTGTAAATAACCTGTCACTTAAAGCAAGGAGAGAGGAAAGGACTTTTTATTTAGACAGGTTTTTATCTGGAAGTCTGTTAATTTTCACTGAACAATAAAAGAGGATTGCTCAGAGCTGGATTAACTCTGTGTGGCAAGACTGGGCACAGATGATAGGAAATCGTATTCTCTACATTGTGACATAAAAAAAAAAACATTTTGGGGTTTACATCCACTTTAAGAGGGAAGTTTCAGGAAAAAAATGCAGGCACAGTTTGCCCTCTATTTTCAGGGTAAAAAAGTGAGTGTTTTATACGCCAATAAATACGGTATATTCTTTTAATTCTAGTGTGTGTGTGTGTGTGTGTGTGTGTGTGTGTGTGTGTGTGTGTGTGTTTTTATTTATTTCTATTCTTTTTACATTCTTTTCAAATTTATTCTATTTTAATTTCAGAAGATGGTTTATGTTCTTTTTATTTTATTCTATACTCCCCTTTTTATATTCGGAAATTTGAATCAAATTAGAAATTGGTTTTGGATTCAAATTCAAATTTTGTTTTGTTGTTTTGGATTCGTTTAAATTCATTACTGTTGTAATTTGGATACATCTGAATAATGAAAAATGTGTCCAAATTTCGGTTCGTAATGAAACAAAACAAACTGCACATGTCTATAGCTTATGTTGTTTGTGTACTTCAGAGGTTTTCAAACTTTTTTCAATTTGAGGACCAATCAATGTTTAATTTACAAACTTTTGCAGGCTGAAGAAAAATCAGAATCCCCCTTACATCAGAGTTGTCCCTACATCAGAATACCCATTAGGGTCTCCCTCAAAGCCCCCCCCCCCCCCATTTCATAATTCCTATCAAAGTTCACCCTTGTATCCAGGGGCGGACTGTCAACTCATGGGGGCCCCGGGCAATAGAAGATTATGGGGCTCCTGGGCTTGCAGATGGCCAGGAGGCAATGCAGAGGCAGGGCAGCTAAAATCTCTGGATTTTCACATCAAAAGCATGTCAGTTTCGGACCTATCAGGGACAGATGTAAAAAAAAACAGATTTTGACATACTGTCCCTGGTTTTACTGAGCCTGGCAACCCTGATGGGGGGCCCCCTAGTGGCATGGGGCCCCCGGGCAGTGCCCGAGTGACTCAATGGTCAGTCTGCCCCTGCTTGTATCAGGCTCCCCCCCCCTCCCCACACTCTTTACATCAGAAGCAGAGACCATAGGCAGCTTCTGCTGACCTTAACCCTCAATCTGTGTATATAAGTATGACCCTAGCTGTTGGCCGGATGAAATCTTGTAGAAGCCTGGGTGTGGCCCACAGGCCAGAGTTTGGTGGCCCCCTGCTCTGTAATTGTTTTTGGTTATGCTGCCATCTTGTGGTCATCATTTTGACTACTTGTGCCCTGTTGGCACCTCCTCCACTCAGCAAAAGTTAATATAAAAATTGCCTGAGCCAGGTGGGCATTTATCAGCCAAACATTCATTTTATCCAATCCAATGCAGTCACATTTCGGGTATTCAGGCAGCTGCAGGTGCTTTGACTGTCCAAATTCAATAGCTGACCAGGGAGATTCCTCCATCCATGCTCTCTCTAGCGTGGACAGGGAAATTGATTCTCTGGTGCAAGACACACAGCTGTCACTGGATTGCATTTAGACAAGAAGTAGCTGCAAATGGGCTGTGAGAGATTAGAATAAACAAGCTGTAATAGAGGATGAAAAAGGGGGAGAGCAGTATTTTATAAAAAAAAAAAAAAAATATGCCGTTCATTTTTATTTGGCATTAAATTGTGTTTAGGTGTTTGTATGTCCAATAGATTTACTGCATGTATATAAATGTCTTATTTGGACTTTTTCCGTCTTTCTCTTCCATCAGGGCCTGTCTACGTTTAGTGCTTCTCTTCTGGTATAAATCCGGCATACAGAATTGTCCTCCTATTGCTCCTCTGGACCGAGAAGGCGTCCTGAATCACACAGGTGAGGTCCTTATACAAGACTAAGTCACAGAAAACTCCTATAGAGCTTTTGAAAACTGTTCTGTAATGCACCTCCGTCCTTTTAAATCCACATAAATAAATAAGGACCAAATGTGAGATTTAGGCTCCATTCACATTAGCGTCTCTCGAGTCTCGTGATTTCCAGTGCGACTTTTGGTGTGACTTTGATTGGACCTTACACTCAATAGCCGCACCAAATTAGTACAGGTACCTTTTCAAAGTCGCTGTGACTTGTCATGCGACATTGATGTCTTAAGTCGCCTGACAAATCGCACACGTGTGAATGGAGCCAGAAAGAGCCATGTATTGAGATGGCTATGGAGAATGCCATTGCTGAGCATCTTCTGAAAATGCAAAGCATTCTGTGAATGGCGCCTGTACTGAGCAGCCGACCTCCTGTGTTCAGAATGAGCAGGACAACCGCTCAGCACAGGACCCAGCAGCAAGCGTAGATCCCTGGAGTAGCTGTGCCTACTACAGCGATTTCCAGTATTTAGGTGCATCAGCCAGATATGGGGGCAGATCCACAAAGATCTGCCCGGGCGCAGCGTATCTGAGATACGCTACGCCGCCATAACTTACTTGTGTTTGGTTCGAATCCAGAAAGAATTCGCACCGTAGTCTATCTCTCGCGGCGTAATGGCGCGCAATTCAAATGCGGCGAGTAGGGGGCGTGTTTCATTTAAATGAAGTGCGTCCCCGCGCCGAACGAACTGCGCATGCGCCGTCCCTAAATTTCCCGCCGTGCATTGCGCTAACTGACGTCGCAAGGACGTCATTGTTTTGACGTGGACGTAAATTACGTCCAGCCCGATTCACGGACGACTTGCGCAAACAAAATTTTAAAATTATACGCGGGAACGACGGCCATACTTAACATTGCGTACGCCACCAGATAGCAGCTTTAATTATACGCCGAAAAAAGCGGTCTAGAGACGACGTAAAAGAATGCGTCGGCCGCTCGTACGTTAGTGGATCGTCGGAAATAGCTAATTTGTATACTCGACACGGAAAACGATGGGAATGCCACCCAGCGGACGCGGAAGAATTGCATCTAAGATCCGAAGGCGTACGAAGACGTACGCCTGTCGGATCTAACCCAGATGCCGTCGTATCTTGTTTTGAGGATTCAAAACAAAGATACGACACGGGAAATTTGAAAGTATGCCGGCGTATCACTAGATACGCCGGCGTACTCTTTGTGGATCTGCCCCATGGTATATACATAGCTACATTGCTCCAGCTTGGAGCAAATCCAACTATGTATAAAATATCCTTAGCTGGAATTCATTTTTAAGAAACGGCTTCAAATTCAACCCTATTATATCCCATTACAGGACCTATAAGACTAGCCCCGGACCATATTGCTGCCTAAAGACCCAAGGTGTTTTTACAGTTTGGGACTGCGTCGCTTTAACAGACAATTGCGCGGTCGTGCGACGTGGCTCCCAAACAAAATTGGCATCCTTTTTTCCCCACAAATAGAGCTTTCTTTTGGTGGTATTTGATCACCTCGACGGTTTTTATTTTTTGCGCTATAAACAAAAATAGAGCGACAATTTTGAAAAAAATTCAATATTTTTTACTTTTTGCTATAATAAATATCCCCCAAAAACATATCTAAAAAAAATTTTTTCCTCAGTTTAGGGCGATACGTATTCTTGTACCTATTTTTTGTAAAAAAAATCGCAATAAGCGTTTATTGATTGGTTTGCGCAAAATTTATAGCGTTTACAAAATAGGGGATAGTTTTATTGCATTTTTATTAAATTTTTTTTTTTTTTTTTTTTACTACTAATGGCGGCGATCAGCGATTTTTTTATTTATTTATTTATTTATTTTTTTCGTGACTGCGACATTATGGCGGACACTTCGGACAATTTTGACACATTTTGGGGATTTTTGTCATTTTCACAGCAAAAAATGCATTTAAATTGCATTCTTTATTGTGAAAATGACAGTTGCAGTTTGGGAGTTAACCACAGGTGGCGCTGTAGGATTTGGTGTACACTGTGTGTGTGTGTGTTTACAACTGTAGGGGGGTGTGGCTGTAGGAATGACATCATCGATCGAGTCTCCCTATATAAGGGATCACTCGATCTATGCAGCGCCATAGTGAAGCACGGGGAAGCCGTGTTTACACACGGCTCTCCCCGTTCTTCAGCTCCGGGGAGCGATCGTGACTGAGCGGCTATAAACAAATAGCCGCGCCGTCCTCCCGGATCGCTCCCCGAGGGGACCTGACCGCCGCAAGTCCCGATCGGACCCCCGACCCACGTCTAGGCAGGGACGTACAGGTACGCCAATGTGCCTGTACGTGCCATTCTGCCGACGTATATGTACATGCGGCGGTCGGGAAGGGGTTAAAAACACTTAAGTTTAATACATATACAGCATACAAGTGCTGTGAATCACATTGTATTTGTTAAAAATGTAAAAGTGTAAGCAGTAGAAACCAAAAATACCATACAAAATGTATTGCCCTGACATCTAGTGGTAACATAGTATAACTGCACCATATTTACAATCTCCGCTACCCACAATTAAAGAGGAGCTCCAGGCTCCCCCCCAAAAAATGTTAAGCAGAGTGCCACCCAAAAGTGGAACTTCCGCTTAAACCACTCCTCGCCCCCCTTACATGCCACATTTGGCATGTACTTTTTTTTTTTGGGGGGGGGGGGCTTCAGTAGGAGTGGGACTTCCTGTCCCACCCAGGGACCTCTTAGGCGACTTGTGATATCGCCTTAGGCGGCCCCTCCCTGTAGGCGATCACCTGGGACACGTGACAGGTCCCAGGCGATCGCCTGTCCACTCAGGGAGCGCAGCGCCGCTCGTGCATGCGCAGTGAGTGGCCGGCCCTGAAGCCGAAAGCTGTCACGGCCGGGTGCCCACAGTTAGAATGGAGGCGCCGGCGGAGAGGGGGGGGTGACAAGCGACGCTCCAGGTGGCCTCGTCGCTGGACAGTGGAACAGATAAGCGTCTGTTTAATAAAAGCCAGCAGCTACACGTTTTGTAGTTGCAGTTTTTGTAGCTACTGACTTTTTCCAAAACTGACTGAAGCTCCTCTTTAAATTTCTATACTAAGATCCCACCATATCTTTTTCAGGAGAAGAAGACCCTGGCAAACCGGACACCTGCTTTGTAGGGAAGCGTTCAAGACGTTGTGTCCGGACTCTAAATTATAGTAAGTTTAAAGAGGAAATTCACTCCCACTTTTTTTTTTTTTTTTTTTTTTAGCTTGTCCACTGTGTTGTCCTCAACATACACTCATGTCCAGGGAGTCCAACATTGTCTGGTGTAATCTTTGGCTGCACGCCGGGTCTTATGCCAGCGAAGGGGGGGGGGGGGGACCAATTGCATGTAAAGATGCAAATCGGAGTAAAAGATCTGCTTTTATTGAACCTGAAAATCCAAATTCTCCGTCCTTTACTCTATAGCCACACTAGAACTATTCACAGACGTTCATGTAAATGTACCAATCCTTGTTCAGAACCGTGGAGACTTGCTTTTGTTTTTAGTTTTGTGTTATTTTATGCTGACAAGGGCATCTCTCAAAGGTTATAGAAAAAGATTGCCAAATGATCAACAGTCCAGATAAAGTATATTTATCACAGTAATCATGTAAAAACAACCAACACATTTTGATGGGGATTTCAGGGGACCACCCCCCCTTCATCAGGGTTGATTAGTGTAACAAGTCTGCTCTGAGTTTATGGCCTTTGCTTCAGTTACTTCTACGAAATCGCTCCCTTGAGGTGTCACTTCTTTTGCTGTCCTCTCACTGGGAGAGCAGTGCAGTAGGGGCATGTAACTAGTCTCCATAGTGATGATGTTGCTGGCAGTGGGGTCACAATCTCCACCTCCTCCATTTGGGAGAACATTTTTCATTCATTGAGAAAATGCAAAGTGTGCTCTGAATGGCGCCCTTCAAAAGCAAGCGACCTCCTTTGTCCACCAGGCGACCTCCTGTGTCCAGTAAGCAGCAGGGCAGTATGGGAACCCTGGTACCTCCGGATGGAACCCCCTTGATATCTTTGGATTTCTCTCTACCCAAAAGATGGAGCCTTTGAGCCCAGGAATGACAAGCACAGGTGGTTTATTTCCTGTGTGTGTGTGTGTATATATATATGTATGCCATACAGAGAAAATTAATTATATTTAAAAAAAAAAATATTTTTCTTTTTTTTTTTTTTATTATTATTTTTATATAATTGACAATTTTTATTCCCTTTTTTTTTTTTTTAAAGCAGCAGGGCAGGTGCTTGGCATGAGACCCTGAAGCTAGTGGAGCTCACTGTGCCATCAATTCCTTGAGGCATAACCCCTTTGCTAGTCTCTATAGCGATATGCTGCCAACGACCGGAGCGATATTGTGACATGGGCATACAGGGCTGGACTGGGGCAAAAATTTGGCCCTGGACTTCATCCAGACTGGCCCACTTTGACAGGTCTCTCCCATGGCGGCCAGACAACTCCCGCACCCCCCCTCCCCGGCCACCCAAGCCCCCTCTCCACCTTTACTAGCCACTAACCGTTCTACTTTATTAGAGTAGAACGGCTGGTACTGGTATTCTTATAGGCAGTACCAGTGGGGAAGCTAGACATTATTTCACCCGGGGCAAATAATCAGTTCGGTGCCCCCCCTTATGGGACAAGATTAGGCAGAAGTGAGAAACTCCCAGGCCATAGCTGTTGAGTGAGCTGTCTGTCCCCTCCCCCCATGCTCCTCTGTCGTCCCCCTGCTTCTTTGTTCCCCCCCAGGTGAGCGATGTGGGCAGGGAGAGGTGAGCGCTGCAGGAAGAGAGAGACAGAGGAGCGGAGGGGGGGCAGCGGTCAGCTGTCACTGAAGCCGGCCCACTGAGCCATCGGCCCACCGGGAAACTCCCTGTAGTCCCAATGGCCAGTCCATCCCTGTGGGCATATAGACAGGTGATGAGGCCCGGTGTACAGTCTCGGCTTGGATTCCAGGATCCTTCTCGGGCACTGCTGGGAATATAGCCGGTTTATATACTTTCAGCATCTGACAGATTTGTTATAAGCTGCAGGGAGACTGGGTGCAAATCTCTATCAAAGCTTCCTCCCATCCTGCTAAGCGGAGCGGTACTCGCGACACCTCCTTATATAATGCATATTGACCTATAGCTAGCAGTGAGAAGTTCTCAGCATGCCGTGCAAATATCATTTTGCAAATTCAGTTTTCCCTGCAGGAGGGAAGGAAGCTGTGATAGAGACCGCTGTGCGTCCCGCTGTGTGACAACTTTACAGAGCTGTGCAGTGGAATATAGTGTGTGTGTGTGTGTGTGTGTGTATGTATATATATATATATATATATATATATATATATATATATATATATATATATATATATATATATATATATATATATATATTCATTTTTTCTTCTTCTTTTTTATTTTTTTCTATTTTATCTTTTTTTTTTTGGGGGGGGGGGGTTTTGAAGGATTGTCATACAGAAATATCATATAGCCCTTCATACAAGCCAAAACTGGTTCTGTGTAAAGGAACTTTTCTCCCACACAGACTACTTCTAGCACAAATATCTAATATTGGCCTTTAAATTTTGTCGTGTGTGTGTCTGTGTTTGTGTGTTGTGTTTTTTTTTTTTTTTTTTTTTATATAAAAATAGTTTTTATTTGCAATGTAAACCCTTTTACGCCTAAGGGTAAAACAAATCTAAAACCGTACATATCCTCACAACTACTTTGAGCATCCAGGTGGATTACCGTATATACTTGAGTATAAGCCGAGTTTTTCAGCACATTTTTTTTTGTCTCCCGGGCTTTGGGGACACGGTACTGGCCAGGCCTGGACCCCAAACTTGGCACACACATAGCCCCACTCTTCCTCTACAAGTGTGCAAAGTTTGTTGTCCAGGGGGCCTACAGCTGGGGAGCATCGATTTTTCAAAGTCGGGCACCCCTTCAATAGACTCCCATGTTAAACGGTAATTTCTCCGGTAAATTTGGGGACCTGGTACTGGCCGGCCGTAGGTCCCCTGGACCCGAAACTTGGCACACATGTAGGCCCAGTTCTCCTCTACAAGTGTACAAAGTTTGCTGTCTGGGGTACCTACAGCCAGAAAGCATTTTTTTTTTTTTTTTTTTTATTCAAACCGGGCACCCATTCTATATACTCCCATGTTAAACGTCAGTCTAGGCATGGGGCACAGTGAGCCATGCAGATGGACATCTTAGGCTTATACTTGAATCAATACGTTTTCAAATTTTTTTTTTTGGTTTTGTGGTAAAATTAGGTGCCCCGGCTTATATTCGGGTCGGCTTATACTCAAGTATATACGGTATACCTTTTTTGTCCTGGGGGGGGGGGGATTGGGCTTTTATTTGGTGGTAAATGGTAATGGATATATCCTACCTATCTATTATATTATTATTATTATTATTATTATTATTATTATTAATAAAAACATTTATATATATATATATATATATATATATATATATACATACATTTTTTTTTTATTTATTGTCGTAGGGTTACTGGCCCAAAATAGTAAAAAAAAAATTATTTAGCTGTATATTTCTCGTTACTACCATACCCTACCACCAAAGAACAACCCAAAATAAATTGTCCTGCTCCAGACGATTGCAGTGATACCACACATATGTGTATGTTATTGTATGTACCCGTAGTACAGCCCAAAAAACAATAGTGTGCATTTTTTTTTTTATTCTACCTAAAAACAGTGGCCCAGATTCAAGAAGCACTTGCGCCCGCGCAACCATAGGTTGCGCGGCGCAAGGGCTTACTTGCTCCGGTGTAACGAGTGCTCCTGATTCAGGAACCTCGTTACACCGACTGCAGCCTAAGATATGACAGACATAAGCCTCCTTATGCCTTCACATCCCAGGCTGCATTCTTGCGTTGGCCGCTAGGGGGCGCGGCCATTGTGATCGGCGTATAGTATGCAAATTGCATACTACCACCGATTCACAAAAGTTGCGCGGGCCCTTCTCACGCAAGGTACGGAGTTTCCGTACGGTGCCTTTAGCATAAGGCTGCTCCTGCTAATAGCAGGCGCAGCCAATGCTAAAGTATAGCTGCGCCTCCCGCTCGCGACGTTCAAATTTCACGTCGTTTACGTAAGTGAACCGTGAATGGCGCTGGACGCCATTCACGTTCACTTACAAGCAAATGACGTCCTTGCGACGTCATTTGCCGCAATGCACGTCGGGAAAGTTTCCCGACGGAGCATGCGCTGTTCGCTGGGCGCGGGAGCGCGCCTAATTTAAATGATTCCCGCCCCCGGCGGGATCATTTACATTAGGCAGCCTTGCGCCCGGCTGCTTAGCATATTGCCCGCGCAATTTACGGAGCAACTGCTCCGTGAATCGCGGGCAAAGCGCAATATTTGCGTGGGCGCAGAGAAAAAAATTTGCTCTTTGCCCACGCAAATATTGCGCGATTCTACTTGAATCTGGGCCAGTGACTGACACTAATATTCATTTTAAAAAATCCCGCCCAAAAAATACCAACCTTTTTAACCTTTTTGACCCTTGACCAAATCTCTAACCCTGGCACTGACCTAGATCAAACCTTGCTCTAAGTATTTTTTTTTTATTCTCTCTGCAAGTAAAGAGAGAGATGCAATACATCTCCCCTCCATTCACGGAAGGAGAAACGCAGGGGGCGGGCTTCACGGAGACTGATTACTGTGATAGCCAATCAGAGGCTATCGGGGAAACCCAGAATCGGAAGATTTGGGTCCCGATTGTTAGCATTGCTCTCAACTGTCCCTGATTTGGAACAAAGTCCTTCTGTCCCTCTTTCCACCTCATTTGTCCCTCGTTTTGGTGTTCGCTATATGCTTGTATATAAAATGCACTTTTTATCTTTTTAAAAACCGTTTCCCAGTGCTAAACCTTTCATCCAATTACTGAATGACTACATTTGGAAATTTCCCAAGCCAATATAAAGGAACACTAGTGGTTAAAAAAAAAAAAAAAAACACTTGTGGGTTTTATTTCTTCTTCCTTTTCGAGTGGGGACACTAGTTCTGAGGGCCTTGGGGTGGGGGCAATGGATTCCCTTAATTTGCATAGATTTCCTCTCACTTCCTGTTTGGCTATGGGGCAGGAAGTGAAGGGAAATCTCTGCAATGGGACAGGGGTGGTAAAATATAAACCCATAGAGCAGTGGTCTCAAAGTACCACCATTTGCGGCCCGCGGACCAGTTATAAATGGCCCGCAGGCAGGGCGGAAGTGGGGGGGAGCAAAGAGGAACATTTTTTTTGTGAGCTGGCGCCATCTGGTGGTGGCCGTTGGTATTACAAGTTAAGCATTACAAGTTAAACAGCAATTCTAATGTCATTTTTCACTATTTTCACTGCCATCTTCTTCCCTCTAATTAGAACCCCCAAACATTATATATATTTTTTATCCTAACACCCTAGAGAATAAAATGGCGATCGTTGCAATACTTTCTGTTATGCCGTATTTGCGCAGCGGTCTTACAAGCGCACTTTTTTGGGAAAAAAATACACTTTTTTTAATTAAAAAATAAGACAACAGTAAAGTTATCCCCATTTTTTTTTAATATTATGAAAGATAATGTTACACCGAGTAAATTCATACCCAACATGTCACGCTTCAAAATTGCGTCCGCTTGTGGAATGCCGACAAACTTTTTTACCCTTTAAAATCTTCATAGGCGACGTTTAAAAAAATCTACAGGTTGCATGTTTTAAGTTACAGAGGAGGTCTAGTGCTAGAATTATTGCTCTCGCTCTACCAATCGCGGCGATACCTCACATGTGTGGTTTGAACACCGTTTACATATGCGGGCGCTGCTCGCGTATGTGTTCGCTTCTGCGCGCAAGCTCGTCGGGAAGGGGTGCGTTTTCTGGCTCCTAACTTTTTTAGCTGGCTCCTAGATTCCAAGCAAATCTGTCAAACCCTGACTTACACCAGTGCTGGTGGTAATAATGCGCTCGCTGACACCAGTGCTGGGGGTTAATAATATGTTCGCTGACACCAGTACTGTTGTTTTTGAAGTTTGAAAGTTTGCATGCGGCCCCCCATGGCATATGAAGACTTGTCTTGTGGCCCTCAGGTAATTTGAGTTTGAGACCCCTTCCTTATAGCCTGGAAAAAACGCAAGCCCGAAAAACGCGCGCCCGAAAAACGTACCGGCCTCCATCCTCCCCTTATAGCCGGCCCACCACACGCCTGGAAAAAACGCAAGCCCGAAAAACGTGCCGCCCGAAAAAAAGCGCGCCCGAAAAACGTACCGGCCTCCATCCTCCCCTTATAGCCGGCCCACCACACGCCTGGAAAAAACGCAAGCCCGAAAAAACGCGCCGCCCGAAAAAACGTACCGGCCTCCATCCTCCCCTTATAGCCGGCCCACCACACGCCTGGAAAAAACGCAAGCCCGAAAAACGTGCCGCCCGAAAAAACGCGCGCCCGAAAAACGTACCGGCCTCCATCCTCCCCTTATAGCCGGCCCACCACACGCCTGGAAAAAACGCAAGCCCGAAAAACGTGCCGCCCGAAAAAACGCGCGCCCGAAAAACGTACCGGCCTCCATCCTCCCCTTATAGCCGGCCCACCACACGCCTGGAAAAAACGCAAGCCCGAAAAACGTGCCGCCCGAAAAAACGTACCGGCCTCCATCCTCCCCTTATAGCCGGCCCACCACACGCCTGGAAAAAACGCAAGCCCGAAAAACGCGCCGCCCGAAAAAACGTACCGGCCTCCATCCTCCCCTTATAGCCGGCCCACCACACGCCTGGAAAAAACGCAAGCCCGAAAAACGCGACGCCCGAAAAAGCGCGCGCCCGAAAAACGTACCGGCCTCCATCCTCCCCTTATAGCCGGCCCACCACACGCCTGGAAAAAACGCAAGCCCGAAAAACGCGCCGCCCGAAAAAACGTACCGGCCTCCATCCTCCCCTTATAGCCGGCCCACCACAAGCCTGGAAAAAACGCAAGCCCGAAAAACGCGCCGCCCGAAAAAACGTACCGGCCTCCATCCTCCCCTTATAGCCGGCCCACCACACGCCTGGAAAAAACGCAAGCACGAAAAACGCGCCGCCCGAAAAAACGCGCGCCCGAAAAACGTACCGGCCTCCATCCTCCCCTTATAGCCGGCCCACCACACGCCTGGAAAAAACGCAAGCCCGAAAAACGCGCCGCCCGAAAAAACGTACCGGCCTCCATCCTCCCCTTATAGCCGGCCCACCACACGCCTGGAAAAAACGCAAGCCCGAAAAACGCGCCGCCCGAAAAAACGTACCGGCCTCCATCCTCCCCTTATAGCCGGCCCACCACACGCCTGGAAAAAACGCAAGCCCGAAAAACGCGCCGCCCGAAAAAGCGCGCGCCCGAAAAACGTACCGGCCTCCATCCTCCCCTTATAGCCGGCCCACCACACGCCTGGAAAAAACGCAAGCCCGAAAAACGCGCCGCCCGAAAAAACGTACCGGCCTCCATCCTCCCCTTATAGCCGGCCCACCACACGCCTGGAAAAAACGCAAGCCCGAAAAACGTGCCGCCCGAAAAAACGCGCGCCCGAAAAACGTACCGGCCTCCATCCTCCCCTTATAGCCGGCCCACCACATGCCTGGAAAAAACGCAAGCCCGAAAAACGCGCCGCCCGAAAAAACGTACCGGCCACCATCCTCCCCTTATAGCCGGCCCACCACACGCCTGGAAAAAACGCAAGCCCGAAAAACGCTCGCCCGAAAAAGCGCGCGCCCTAAAAACGTACCGGCCTCCATCCTCCCCTTATAGCCGGCCCACCACACGCCTGGAAAAAACGCAAGCCCGAAAAACGCGCCGCCCGAAAAAACGCGCGCCCGAAAAACGTACCGGCCTCCATCCTCCCCTTATAGCCGGCCCACCACACGCCTGGAAAAAACGCAAGCCCGAAAAACGCGCCGCCCGAAAAAACGCGCGCCCGAAAAACGTACCGGCCTCCATCCTCCCCTTATAGCCGGCCCACCACACGCCTGGAAAAAACGCAAGCCCGAAAAACGCGCCGCCCGAAAAAACGTACCGGCCTCCATCCTCCCCTTATAGCCGGCCCACCAGACGCCTGGGAAAAAACGCAAGCCCGAAAAACGCGCCGCCCGAAAAAGCGCACGCCCGAAAAACGTACCGGCCTCCATCCTCCCCTTATAGCCGGCCCACCACACGCCTGGAAAAAACGCAAGCCCGAAAAACGCGCCGCCGAAAAAACGCGCCGCCCGAAAAAACGTACCGGCCTCCATCCTCCCCTTATAGCCGGCCCACCACACGCCTGGAAAAAGCGCAAGCCCGAAAAACGCGCCGCCCGAAAAACGTACCGGCCTCCATCCTCCCCTTATAGCCGGCCCACCACACGCCTGGAAAAAACGCAAGCCCGAAAAACGCGCCGCCGAAAAAACGCGCGCCCGAAAAACGTACCGGCCTCCATCCTCCCCTTATAGCCGGCCCACCACACGCCTGGAAAAAACGCAAGCCCGAAAAACGCGCCGCCCGAAAACGCGCGCCCGAAAAACATACCGGCCTCCATCCTCCCCTTATAGCCGGCCCACCACACGCCTGGAAAAAACACAAGCCCGAAAAACGCGCCGCCCGAAAACGCGCGCCCGAAAAACATACCGGCCTCCATCCTCCCCTTATAGCTGGCCCACCACACGCCTGGAAAAAACGCAAGCCCGAAAAACGCGCCGCCCGAAAAAACGTACCGGCCTCCATCCTCCCCTTATAGCCGGCCCACCACACGCCTGGAAAAAACGCAAGCCCGAAAAACGCGCCGCCCGAAAAAACGTACCGGCCTCCATCCTCCCCTTATAGCCGGCCCACCACACGCCTGGAAAAAACGCAAGCCCGAAAAACGCGCCGCCGAAAAAACGCGCGCCCGAAAAACGTACCGGCCTCCATCCTCCCCTTATAGCCGGCCCACCACACGCCTGGAAAAAACGCAAGCCCGAAAAACGCGCCGCCCGAAAAAACGCATGCCCAAAAAACATACCGGCCTCCATCCTCCACTTATAGCCGGCCCACCACACGCCTGGAAAAAAGCGCAAACCCGAAAAACGTACCGGCCTCCATCCTCCCCTTATAGCCGGCCCACCACACGCCTAGAAAAAAACGCAAGCCCGAAAAACGTACCGGCCTCCATCCTCCCCTTATAGCCGGCCCACCACACGCCTGGAAAAAACGCAAGCCCGAAAAACGCGCCGCCCGAAAAAACGTACCGGCCTCCATCCTCCCCTTATAGCCGGCCCACCACACGCCTGGAAAAAACGCAAGCCCGAAAAACGCGCCGCCCGAAAAACGTACCGGCCTCCATCCTCCCCTTATAGCCGGCCCACCACACGCCTGGAAAAAACGCAAGCCCGAAAAACGCGCCGCCGAAAAAACGCGCGCCCGAAAAACGTACCGGCCTCCATCCTCCCCTTATAGCCGGCCCACCACACGCCTGGAAAAAACGCAAGCCCGAAAAACGCGCCGCCCGAAAAAACGTACCGGCCTCCATCCTCCCCTTATAGCCGGCCCACCACATGCCTGGAAAAAACGCAAGCCCGAAAAACGCGCCGCCCGAAAAAACTTACCGGCCTCCATCCTCCCCTTATAGCCGGCCCACCACACGCCTGGAAAAAAACGCAAGCCCGAAAAACGCGCCGCCCGAAAAAACGTACCGGCCTCCATCCTCCCCTTATAGCCGGCCCACCAGACGCCTGGAAAAAACGCGCCGCCCGAAAAAGCGCGCGCCCGAAAAACGTACCGGCCTCCATCCTCCCCTTATAGCCGGCCCACCACACGCCTGGAAAAAACGCAAGCCCGAAAAACGCGCCGCCGAAAAAACGCGCGCCCGAAAAACGTACCGGCCTCCATCCTCCCCTTATAGCCGGCCCACCACACGCCTGGAAAAAACGCAAGCCCGAAAAACGCGCCGCCCGAAAAAACGTACCGGCCTCCATCCTCCCCTTATCGCCGGCCCACCACACGCCTGGAAAAAACGCATGCCCGAAAAACGCGCCGCCCGAAAAACATACCGGCCTCCATCCTCCCCTTATAGCCGGCCCACCACACGCCTGGAAAAAACGCAAGCCCGAAAAAATGCGTGCCCGAAAAAACGTACCGGCCTCCATCCTCCCCTTATAGCCGGCCCACCACACCTGGAAAAACGCAAGCCCGAAAAACGCGCCGCCCGAAAAAACGCATGCCCAAAAAACATACCGGCCTCCATCCTCCACTTATAGCCGGCCCACCACACGCCTGGAAAAAAGCGCAAACCCGAAAAACGTACCGGCCTCCATCCTCCCCTTATAGCCGGCCCACCACACGCCTAGAAAAAAACGCAAGCCCGAAAAACGTACCGGCCTCCATCCTACCCTTATAGCCGGCCCACCACACGCCTGGAAAAAACGCGATATTATGAAAGATAATGTTACGCCGAGTAAATTCATACCCAACATGTCACGCTTCAAAATTGCGTCTCCTATGGAGATATTTAGGTACCGTATGTTTGTCGCCATTCCACGAGTGCGTGCAATTATAAAGCATGATATGTTTGGTATCTATTTACTCGGTGTAACATCATCTTTCACATTGTACAAAAAAAATTGGGCTAACTTTTTCATATATATAATATATATATTTTTTTATTTTTCACAAAAATTTAAAACACCGCTGCACAAATACCGTGTGACATAAAATATTGCAACAATCGCCATTTTATTCTCTAGATTCTCTGTTAAAAAAAAAAATGATATATAATGTTTGGGGGGTTCTGAGTAATTTTCAAGAAAAAAAATACGGATTTTAACTTGTAAACACCAAATGTCAGAAATAGGCTTAGTCATGAAAGGGTTAATACATAAACACCTATTACACATCCCTACACACACCAGAAGAGGAAGACGTAGCCATAGAGCCCCTCCCAGCCTTACAAATGTGGCCTGGGCATCCAAGTGGTAATGACCCCCGGTCATGAAAGGATTAAATAAAAGAAGAAGCAATTCAAATGTAAATATACCAATTTTGTATTGTGTGTTTTATGAAAGTATAATTATGGATCTATACACAATTTTTCCTTTTCCAACTATAAATACTCTGAATAAACCAAGAGTCCTTTGGTAAAATCAATTGGCCAGAAGTGAAGATCTAGTGATCGTCTCGCCCAATCACTGACACACTTTTGACCAAGAGATTCCAAGCCTGCCCACCACGGCAAGGTAGACTCTTCTAGGGCAGGATCTACACTAACTACACTAATCTACCCTACTGGAAATTGCAGTGTGTATGTGTGTGTGTGTGTGTATATATATATATATATATATATATATATATATATATATATATATATAGGCATGTCTGTTCTGCAGTGGTTACAGGGCTGCTTTCAAACTGATCGGCAGGTGCACGGCAAACTTTTATATATATATATATATATATATATATATATATATATATATAATGTATGTGTGTGTGTGTGTGTGTGTGTGTATATGTATATGTGTATATATATGTATATATATGTGTATGTGTATATATATATATATATATATATATATATATATATATATATATATATATATATATATATATATATATATATATATATATAATTTTTTTTTTTTTGTATTATTAAAGGGTTCAGAGGGCCCCATGTGGCAAACCCTTTTTTTTTTTTATAAATGTTGTTTTTTTTTTTTTGTTTTTTTTTATATATATATTTTTTTTTTTATTAAAGGGCCCAGGGGTCCCCAGGGCCCTGGATAGCAACTCCCCTTTTTTATTTTTTATAAATGTTTATTTTTATTTTTTTTTATATATATATTTTATTATTAAAGGGCCCAGATGTCCCGGATCGCAACCCCGCTTTTTTTGTAATTTATTTTCATAAAAAAAGTAAAATATTAAAGGGCCCAGAGATCCGCAGGCCCCCAGATGGCAACCCCCCCCCCCCCCTTTTTAAAAAAATAAATATATATTTTTTATATATATTTGTTATTTCTTTTTATTAAAGGGGCCAGATGTTCCCAGGGCCCAAGCTGTGTAAGGGGCCCCATAATTCCTGATGGCTGCCCTGACCGCTAACCTGTAGGAAAGCCTTTAGGCCCCTTTCACATGATTGGTCTGACCCAATCGGACCCTCCATTCACCTCTATGTCCATTTACCCCCGCTTATCTCCAATCTGCAAAAAAAAAAACAGAAGAGGATATGTTCCCTTCCATCTGGGCAGATTGAATTGGAGGGTCCATAGAGTAGCGTGGGCTGTGTCCATGTCCACTCTGAATATACAGCAAGACACAGACCTGTCATCCACCTGTTTCCACTCATTGTGGCCCACGTAAAATCTTAGTCTAGTCTATAATTTTCCCCTCTATTTTTTTTTCTTGCTTTTTAGGGACGATTCCTCCCATACTTCTTCTTTTTTTTTTTTTACACTCCACCCCAGGGACAGGTTCTCAAAATCAGGGACAGCTGGGAGGTATGTAAGTTACTGAGCACGCTGCCCTAACCCGCCCTTATACCTGCCCTAACCCGCCCTTATACCTGCCCTAACCTGCCCTAATTCGCCCTTATACCTGCCCTAATTCGCCCTTATACCTGCCCTAACCTGCCCTAACCCGCCCTTATACCACCCCTAACCCGCCCTTATACCACCCCTAACCCGCCCTTATACCACCCCTAACCTGCCCTTATACCACCCCTAACCTGCCCTTATACCACCCCTAACCTGCCCTTATACCACCCCCTAACCCGACCCTATACCACCCACTAACCTGCCCCTATACCACCCCCTAACCTGCCCTTATACCACCCCTAACCTGCCCTTATACCACCTCTAACCCGCCCCTATACCACCCCCTAACCCGACCCTATACCACCCACTAACCTGCCCCTATACCACCCCCTAACCTGCCCTATACCACACCATGTTTTACAGCACCAGAAGACACCAACCCCAGTGACGCCACTGGATACAAACAAGGTGGGATGGATGCCTGTCACTGGGGCAGTGGGCTTGCATATGTTGTGCCATAAATGATGCATTTTCAATGTTGCCCTTTAAGTCTTATTAAGAGAGCCGTATTAATTACGGTTGGCATCCTTCATTAATCTGTCTAGCCGGGCTGTAGCCACTGTCTTCTTTTCAGTAATCTTCATCTGAACCTCGTCTCTGAGAATATCTCGACGTTGAGTAAATCTTCGGTGCCCAGCTACAAGAGGAGTTTTGCCGTCTTCTCTTGGTGGAGGTGGTTTAGGCAGCATCACTTTATCGGCACACTTTTGCCACCTTGGAATCGTTTTATCTTCAGGCGCTGCTCCTTTTTTTGGCAGGCTTGGAATTTTGGGTACATTTGACGGTGTACTGGAGAGATTTGCAGACTGTTCTCTCTTTACTCTGCATAACTCATGCAAATGTCTATACTTTGCCATGCTGTACCCTGTGACGTCTTTCTGGGCAACATCCACTTTGGGAAGTTTTGTGCCCTCCGGGTCCCTTGACTTTCTAAGAAGTGGCTTTTTAATTTCAGGAGTTGCGCCTTTTGTTGCCAAGCTTGGAAATGTGGTTCCAGTTGGTGGTGTCAAGGGTTGAGGGTATCTTTGGAACTCTTCTCTTTTTACTCTGCATGACTCCTCCAAAAGTTTATACTTTGCTGGGTCGTACCCTGTGTAAACTTTCTGGGTAACATCCACTGGTTTGGGCTTTGTGCCCTCCGAGGATTTTATCTCTGCAGAGGGTAACTGATTACTTAAATGCTCTCTTTTGCTTAACAGCCTTGGCTGTTTACCAACTTGAGGTCGAGGAGTTGTCTCCTTTGTCACTATGACCTCTGGTTTTTCCTCATATTTCTCTTTGATGAATTCCTTTAATGCCTTTAGATCTTCATCATTTAGCATGGAAGCATAAAGGTCTAATTCTTCAATGATTTCCCTTCCAAATATACGGTATGGTACACCACGTGGGGTGTGACGTCCTGAGGTTAGACGATGGCGGTGTCTCTCTAACCCAATGTTGAAGTACTCTTCTTTTGTGAGCGTGATATCCTCAACATCATCATAACGATGTGGATCGCGGAGTAAAACATAGTCCGGCCTGCGGGATTTGCGGACAGATGGGAAACGACTCTTGATAAACTCATTGATGTCGTTTTGTCTCTCCTCTTTGATTCTTTTCTTCAAAGCTAATTCTTCATCCAGCTTTTTTACAAGCTTTTTCATTAAAGCCTTGTTCTCCGACGTTTCCACCCTCTGGGCGGAATATTGACGTAATAACATTGTGAAAAAAGTAAAAAGCTATCGAAAACGAAAGCTTACACACGCGACTGAAAACGCGAGAAAACGTGTAATTAAATATATACGAATAAACGTATAAGAACTATGCGAGACAATAATGCGAACTGAGCACAGAAAAACAGGTCTTCACTGCACAGAAGCTCCTCACACACTGAGCCAGACCTCTGTCGCTTCGGAATTTATTCAGTTGGACACATGACATTGTGACATCACAGCAGGCCAGAAAAACAACCGCTTCTCCTGATTGGCTGCCTCAGTGGCAGTTGGAAGAGGGGCGGAGTCTGTGGAATGTACTGGCTTCTGTTGCTATGGCGTTACTGGCTTTTGTTGCTATGGCGATACTGGCTTTTGTTGCTATGGCGATACTGACTTGATGGAAGAGCACACACTCTGTACACTGAGATTCCTTCACTAAATATTCAGCATTTCTGTGTGTTTTTGCAGCACCACAGACCTCGGTGTGTCGCAGTCTTCTGCCCAGACGTCTTATAGGGACATTTTATTCTTGTTATTTTTTTAAATGACAACCCTTTTTTTCCCCCCTCATAGTATTTTAGTCTTAATATGAGATCTGAGGTCTTTTTGACCTCAGATCTCATATTTAAGAGGACCTGTCATGCTTTTTTTCTATTACAAGGGATGTTTACATTCATTGTAATAGGAACAAAAGTGACCCAAATTTTTTATTTTTTTTAACCACTTTGCATCCGGCCAATTGTCAAAAGATGGCCGCAAGGTGGCTCTCAATTGCCCGGGAGGACGTCTATGGACGTCCTCCGGCCGCGCATCACTGAAATGCCGATGCGCGTGCCTGGCGGCCGCGATTTCCGCCAGGCACCCGCGATCGCCGGATACACAGACAAGGACGTGGATCTGTGTGTAAACGCACATATCCACGTCCTGTCAGGGAGAGAGGAGACCGATCTGTGTCCCTTGTACATAGGGACACAGATCGGTCACCTCCCCCAGTCAGTCCCCTCCCCCCACACAGTTAGAAACACTCCCAGTTTACACATTTAACCCCTTCCTCGCCCCCTAGTGTTAACCCCTTCACTGCCAGTCACATTTATACAGTAATCGATGTATTTTTATAGCAGTGTTCGCTGTATAAATGTGAATGGTCCCAAAAATGTGTCAAAAGTGTCCGATATGTCCGCCGTAATGTCGCAGTCCCAATAAAAATCGCAGATCGACTAGTAAAAATAAAATAATAAAAAAAAAAATCATAATTCTGTCCCCTATTTTGTAGGCGCTATAACTTTTGTGCAAACCAGTCGCTTATTGCGATTTTTTTTTTTTTTTTTTTTTTAAATAAAAATATGTAGAAGAATACGTATCTGCCTAAACTAAGACCCCCAAAATAAAAAAAAATTGGGATATTTATTATAGAAAAAAGTTAAAAATATTGTGTTTGTTTTTTTTTTTCAAAATTGTCGCTCTTTTTTTTGTTTATAGCACAAAAAATAAAAAACGCAGAGGTGATCAAATACCACCAAATAAAAGCTCTATTTGTGGGAAAAAAAGGACGTCAATTTTGTTTGGGAGCCACGTCGCACGACCGCGCAATTGTCAGTTAAAGCGACGCAGTGCCGGAAGCTGAAATTTCACCTGGGCACGAAGGGGGTTTATGTGCCCAGTAAGCAAGTGGTTAAACCAGTGTAAAAATCAATAAAATCAAGTAAAATAAATAATAAGAAAGTGAACGCATACGTTAGCAGCGCCCGCATATGAAAACGTTTTTGAAACCACACATATGAGGTATCGCCGCAATCGGTAGAGTGGCAGCAATAATTCTAGCCAGAGACCTCCTCTGTAACTTAAAACATGCAACCTGTAGAATTTTTTTTTTTTTTTTAAACGTCGCCTATTGAGATTTTTAAGTGTAAAAGTTTGACGCCATTCCACGAGCGCGCACAATTTTGAAGCGTGACATGTTGGATATCCATTTACTCAGCGTAACATTATCTTTCACAATCTAAAAAAAAATTGGGCTAACTTTACTGTTGTCTCATTTTCGAATTCAATTTTTTTTTTTTTTCAAAAAAAAGTGCGCTTGTGAGACCGCTGCGCAAATACGGTGTGACAGAAAGTATTGCAACAACCACCATTTTATTCTCTAGGGTGTTTGGGGGGGGGAATAATGTTTTGGGGTTCAAAGTAATTTTCTAGCAAAAAAACGTGTTTGTATAGACGCGGCATTCTTTATTTTGGATAATTCGTAACTTCAAACAAATTTTGTATTTGTTATGTTCACTAACAGCCAAATTTGAAAGGAAATTTCAATACCTATAATTTAATAGTTAGTTATTTAGGATTTTCGTTCTTTCTAATTTTTGGACTTTCCTTTCTTATCTTCGAATTTTTCAGAATTTTCAAATTTACGAATTTTCCAAATTTTATGATTTAAAGAAAAAAAAAAATGAAACGGCAGTGCACATGTCTAGGTATTATTGTATTGTATTGTATAGGTTTGTCATCATATTGCATCGTTTTGGTAAATGCGTTTGTACAATCAGATTGTGTATGGTCATGTGCCATACCTCTGGAAATCGCTGCATCAGACATCGCTACTACAATGATCTCCACTTGTTTTCGGGTCCCATGCTGAGTGCATTGTGAACGCAGAAGGCCGCTTGTTCAGCATGGGTGACATCCAGGGAACACTTTGCGTTTATTTTTAATTCATTCAAAGCATTCTCTGATTGGATACGGTGGAGAGGCGGGGCAGTGATGTCACAATCTCTTCCTTGTCTGAACAGAGAACACTTCATTGAGATCATTTAAAGTGTGGTCTGAATGGTGCCCATTCCCGAGACCTGGAAGCAAGTGGAGATCATTGTAGCATTGCCTAGTACAGGGATTTCCACCTTCCACTGGGATCCCATACACACTGAGAGACACACACTGACACAGACACACACTGACACAGAAACACACACACAGAGACACACACTCACTCACACACACACACAGAGACACACTCACACACACAGGGACACACACACACACACAGAGACACACAGACACACACTCACTCACACACACAGAGACACACTGACACACACACAGAGACACACACACACAGAGAGACACACAGAGAGACACACACACACAGAGAGACACACACACAGAGAGACAGAGACACGCACACACAGAGAAACACACTCACACAGAGACACACACAGACACACACACACACAGAGACACACACTGACACACACAGAGACACACACAGACACACACTCACTCACACACACACAGACACATTCACACACACAGGGACACACACGCACACAGAGACACACACACACACACAGAGACACTCACACGGAGACACACACTCACACAGACACACACAGAGACACACACACACACAGAGAGACACACACACACAGAGAGACAGAGACACGCACACACAGAGAGACACACACACAGAGAGACACACACACAGAGAGACAGAGACACGCACACACAGAGACACACACACTCTCTCACACACACACACAGACACACACTGACATACACACACAGAGACACACACAGACACACGCACACACACACA
The DNA here is from genome assembly GCF_905171775.1 of Rana temporaria. Taxonomy (NCBI): domain Eukaryota; kingdom Metazoa; phylum Chordata; class Amphibia; order Anura; family Ranidae; genus Rana; species Rana temporaria. The sequence continues at coordinate 23,116,694 of NC_053499.1, read as the reverse complement.
GAGACACATACTGACACACACACAGAGACACACACACTCACTCACACACTTACACACACAGAGACACAGACACACACAGAGACACACACTGACACATACAGAGACTCACTCACACACTTACACACTCACTCACTCAGACACACACACTCACACACACACAGAGACACACACTCGCACACACACAGAAACTCACACACACACTGACACACAGAGAGAGACACACAGAGAGAGACACTCACACACTGACACACACACACACACACACACACACACACACTATATTAAAAAAAATTGCCATACCTGGCATTTAGCTTTAACTTGGTGACCAGTTTTAGTTCCAATTTGTCTTAAGCATTTTTTTCTTCTTCTTTTCCCCAATTTTTAGCTCCCTCTGGCCGCAGTCGGTTTTGGCGAAGCCCTCAGGGTCTAGATGGAAAGCAGAGGAACGGTCTCGGTGACGGCAATGCATCATCCAGCGACCTGGGGACTCTGGGCACTATGGCAGAAGCAGTTCACATACTGCGCCCCATCACTCACTGTATCCTTGTACATCTGTACTGCGATATTCTGCAATATCCAGCCTGAGATCCTGGGTGTGTAAAGTACTGCTGGAGCCGATCATGTGGGTTACTTGGATTGTATACAAACGGCAAAGAATTGTCGTCCAACAAACCCGAAACTACGTGGTTTTTCAGCTCTTTAGCGCCACTCTTTGGGCAACTTCTGCCATGTTGTCTCTTTGGGCAACTTCTAACCATGTTGTCTTATGGTTAGCATTGCTTCTGAGCATGCGTGTTTGTACACACGATCGGATAATCCGACATCACACATTTGTTGTCTGTAAATTTTAAAGCATGCTATCCCACATTTGTTGTCGGAAATCCCGACAAAAATTGTTCGATGGAGCGTACAAACAGTCTGGTTATCCGACAACATCCTGCCATCACGCTTTTCCCATTGGAAAATCTGATCGTGTGTACGAGGCTTTAGAAGATGATTCGCGTACGTCGGGTTTGTTGCGTCGAGGCTGCCCATTCAAATGAATGGATTGCCAGGGCACCAGAACAGAGACATGGCAGTACATTACCATATGCTGTGGTGTGCTGCAACTCCAGTATACAGTAAAACCTTGGTTTGAGAGCGTTTTGCAAGACAAGCAAAATGTTTTAATACATTTTGCCTTGATATACAAGCGACGTCTTGATATAAGAGTAGCTACACTTGGAGGCGCCTCTCTTCTCTTTTATACCCTGGGCAGTAAAAGCATGGTTCACCCTAAATGAGCCCTTTTGTGTACCAGACATGGTAAATGTTTTAATGCGTTGAACCTTAACCTACCTCTCACAGTGACAGGCTTGGCTGTATGGGGTCAGAAGTCCTGGAAGCCGTGGCTCCTGGCGGCTGCCGTGGATGTTGGCAGGTTAGTTTTTACTACAGTTCAATCTTCACATTTATTATGGGGCAGAGGTATTACAGAATTGGGTAACTCGGCGCTAAGATATATATTATTTTTTTTTCATGGTAATGAAATGCATGGATGCAAATAACGTGTCACGGAGTGTTTTATTGTCCCTTCGACTCGATTCACACTAATGCGTTTTTTTTTTTTGGCGCATTTTACATTTTGCAGAAATGCAGGGAAATCTTTTAACATGGGTTCCTATGGAACATGTTCACATCAATTCATTTTTGTGCCTCTGCGTTTTTTGGAAAGGGTTTTTTCCACAAAAAGCAGCGTTTTGCATGTAATGGAATTCAATGGACCCGCATTCAAAACACAAGTGCCGCGGTTTGCGTGTTTTTTTTTTTTTTTTTTTTTTTAAACCTGTTCTATAGCTGGTTGTTAAAAGAAATGTAAAAAAATAAAAATTGACATTTAAAAAAATGTTTTTTATAAAAAAAAAAAAAAAAAAAAATGCAAATCTCGGTAAAAAACGTGTATCGAAAAACGCAGAAAGCACCGCAAAAACGCTCAAAAGCAACATGCATAGGTGTTAATCTAGCCTCGGTTCACATGCAATTACATATATGTCCCTAACTACAGGTAGTCACTTCATGTGCAATTATACAGTGCCTAGAAAAAGTATTCATACCCCTTGAAATTTTCCACATTTTGTCATGTTACAACCAAAAACTTTATTTTATTGGGATCTTGCGTGATAGATCAACACAAACTGGCACATAATTGTGAAGTGGAAGAAAAATAAGTGGTTTTCAATTTTTTTACAAATATCTGAAAAATGTGGCGTGCATTTGTATTCAGCCCTTTAACTAAAATCTGGGGTTGATTTACTAAAACCAGAGAGTGCAAAATCTGGTGCAGCTCTGCATGGTAGCCAATCAGCTTCTAACTTCAGCTTGTGATAAAGGGACATCAGCACTGATAATCGTAGCACTGAATATCGGTGTCCTGATTATAAGTGCAGTCCCAAAAGTGCCCACCAGTGCTGCCAATCGGTGCCTCCTCATCCGTGCCGCCTCATCTGTGCCCATCAGTGCCGCCTTTATTAGTTTTCATTTTTTTTTATTTAACTAATTAAACAATTTTTTTTTTTCAGCATTTCATTTGTTAAAAAAAAAAAAAGAACCCAGTGGTGATTAAATACTATCAAGAGACAGCTCTATTTAAGTGAAAAAATAATAATTTTAGTACAGTGCTACATGCGCAATTGTCATTCAATAGCTGAAAATTGGCCTGATCAGGAAGAGGGGTAAAAGTGCCCAGTAGGCAAGTGATTAAACTTTGACAATAAAACCTGGAAGCTGATTGGTTTCTATGCCGAGCTGCACCAGATTTTTGCAATATAATAATAAAATGTGTAGCAAATTATAGTAGTGAATCCGATATCCTCTTTATGCCAGAAAAGAAAGGGTATTGCCCGCTGCCTGGTTGCCATCACCTCTCTACTCTTTGCCTTCAGTTATGTACAGAGGATAATTACATTTTGTCTAACGGTCTCCTGTTTCTAATTTCACAGCTTGTCCATATTACGTGATGTCCCTGAGCTGAGCCGCAGGGAACACGCAGAGCTGAGACGCAGGACCCTCCTCCTCCTCTATTACTTGGTGCGGTCGCCATTTTACAACAGATACACAGAGTGAGTTCCCATCACAGCTATACAATAATGTATGGAGAGCCATAAATGTACACATTCAATCTTCTTTATCATGCATAGGGCGTGTGTTTGTTTGTTTTGGTTTTCTTTTTTTTTTTTTTTTTTTAGATTGGGGGCAGAGGTGTATTTTTAACCGTATTAACGTGGACCTATAGTATATTCGTGTAATGGGTGAAATACCTCTTCTGGAGAAAATGCTGCTCCATGTTCCCTTCTCTGCTGCTGCTATAACCAGTCGGCCTAGGTATATGGGTCACATGATTTCTTCTGCAGGGGGTGTGTAAACCCTGGTCTGTTTTCTGCAGGGGTGGTGTGAACCCTGGTCCGTTTTCTGCAGGGGTAGTGTGAACCCTGGTCCGTCTTCTTTAGAGGGGGTGTGAACCTTGGTCCGTCTTCTTCAGGGGGGGGGTGTGAACCCTGGTCCGTCTTCTTCAGGGGGGGGGGGTGTGAACCCTGGTCCGTCTTCTTCGGGGGGGGGGGGGGGGAACCCTGGTCCGTCTTCTTCAGGGGGGGGGGGGGGTGTGAACCCTGGTCCGTCTTCTTCAGGGGGGGGGGTGTGAACCCTGGTCTGTCTTTTTCAGGGGGGGTGTGTGAACCCTGGTCCGTTCTCTTTGGGGGGGGGGGGTGTGAACCCTGGTCCATTCTCTTCGGGGGGGGGTGAATCCTGGTCCATTCTGTTCGGGGGGGGGGGGGTGGTGTGTGAACCCTGGTCAGTCCTCTTCGGGGGGGGGGGGGTGCGATGTAAGCCGCACAAAAGGGAACATGAACAGCAGCATTTTCCCCAGGCCACATTTGGCATGTAATTTTTTGGGGGGGTTAGTGGGGGCTTCAGGAGGAGTGGGACTTCCTGTCCCACTTCCTCCTTCCGCCGAGGGGCTGGTAAGGCGAATAGCTTAATCGCCTTATTGCAGCCCCTCCCTGTAGGCGATCGCCTGGGACACATGACAGGTCCCATGCGATCGCCTGTCCAATGAGAGCGCAGCGCCGCTCACGCATGCGCAGTGGGTGCCCGGCCGTGAAGCCGAAAGCTGTCACGGCTGGGTGCCCACACTTAGAATTAAGACGCTGGCCGGAGAGGGGGGGAGAAGAGCGGAGCACCGGCTGGCGCGTCGCTGGAACACTGGAGCAGGTACGTGTCTGTTTATTAAAAGCCAGCAGCTACACTTTTTGTAGCTGCTGACTTTTAATAAACACAAAAAATGCCTGGAACACCCATTTAAGTCCATATCAAGCGTGTATTGTATCTGCGTTCATATTGCGTATAAATGATAAGATGTATGTATGAATCGCCCTTTTTGTTAAAGTTGAATCCTCCTCCAGCATTGTATTATCTGTGCGTTGCCTGTAGGCATGTGCTTCTACACATCCTTGTCAGTAGAGGGCAGTGTTGCATGTAAAATAATCATAAATCATAGGAGCTCTAAACCCAATGGCTAAAATCTCAAAATAGATGTAACAATATTCGTATCCATACAAAAGTTGTTTTAAATCCCCCCGCCCCCCTTTTTTTTTTTTTTTGTTTCATTAAAATAATACACAAATGTCACCATGAGGGCCCTTGTTCAGACACTTCCTGTTATAGGGTGACAACTGTCTGTGCTCTTGCATTGTCACTATAGGCGTGCACAGACAGGGGGTGTGCCAAATGTGCCTGGGGACACCCTAATCTCTTTGCGTGTTGCCGATTCCCCTCTACTGTCTGGGCTTCCCCCCGTGTTATGCCTCCTCCCAGCAGTGCTGCTGGCTTCCCTCCTTCCCTCCTTCCCTCCCCCCCCCCCCTCCCTCAAGATGGAGAGCGTGGGAGGTCTAGTAAATATGTAATTTACCAGCCTATTCCTTTTCTAAATGAACACACTCACTCAATGTGTTTATTCATAACTGAAGCATAGTAAACTGTGTTTATTATGTTTCAGTTTGTAACTGAATAGGAATATGCTCGGCACAAGCACTTCCCATTTATTCACAGTCCTGTGCAGCTGAGGCTGCAGAGAGAGGCATGTGTGTGTGTTTTTGAGGTTTGGATTGCACACCCTAATGTTGGGGTCTCCAAACTGCAGCCCTGGGAGCCTGTATGTGGCCTTTTGCTTGCCTTTTTATCAGGCCCTTGAGACACGATTCCATTTACACCCCCAATGGGGCACGATTTCGTCTATACCACCAATGGGGCACGATTTCGTCTATACCCCCAATGGGGCACGATTTCATCTATACCCCCAATGGGGCAAGATTTCATCTATACCCCCCAAAGGGGGGAACGATTTTATCTATACCCCCAGTGGGGCACGATTTCATCTATACCACCAATGGGGCACGATTTCATCTATACCGCCAGTGGGGCACGATTTCATCTATACCGCCAGTGGGGCACGATTTCATCTATACCGCCAATGGGGCACGATTTCATCTGTACCGCCAGTGGGGCACGATTTTATCTATACCGCCAGTGGGGCACGATTTCATCTATACCACCAGTGGGGCACGATTTCATCTATACCGCCAGTGGGGCACGATTTCATCTATACCGCCAGTGGGGCACGATTTCATCTATACCGCCAATGGGGCACGATTTCATCTATACCACCAGTGGGGCAAGATTTCATCTATACCACCAGTGGGGCACGATTTCATCTATACCGCCAGTGGGGCACGATTTCATCTATACCGCCAGTGGGGCACGATTTCATCTATACCGCCAGTGGGGCACGATTTCATCTATACCGCCATTGGGGCACGATTTCATCTATACCGCCAATGGGGCACGATTTCATCTATACCGCCAATGGGGCACGATTTCATCTATACCCCCAATGGGGCACGATATCATCTATACCCCCAATGGGGCATGATTTCATCTATACCCCCAATGGGGCATGATTTCATCTATACCCCCAGTGGGGCACGATTTCATCTATACCCCCAATGGGGCACGATTTATCCCACTGACAGGGCCCTATTCTTCCCATTGACACCAATGACGCGGCACAATTCTTTGCCCTGATACCAACAATGGGGCACTATTCCTGTCACTAATGAGGGGGCCCTATTTCTTCCTCCTAATACCAACAATGGGGAATTTTTTCCTCCCCACTAATATCAATGATGGGGCATTCTTTACCCGCATTGACGCCAGGGCCTTTTCTACTCACACTGGCCACACTCCGGCCCTCTCAAAGTCTGAAGGACAGTAAACTGGCCCTTTTTGTTCAGAAGGTTTGGAGACCCCTGCCCTAATGCAATAGGCTGTGCACATCTATGAGTGTCCCCTTGTCACAAGCAGTTGTGCTGACACACAATGCCCAGGCATGATCCACCATTGTCGCCAAAGGGCACCGGAGCAATGATAAAGAGCTACCCGTACCGTATGTGTAGGCAGGAATTGGCTGAATGAGGCTGATGGAGGTCAGCAGCACTAAGATGTAAAAAAAAAAGCTTAAAATAGTATTTTATTTTAACCCTTTCCCACCCAGCCGTGGCATTCATTGACTGAGTCTTTTATATCAAGTGGTGAAAAGGATTGCTCAATCACACGACATCTGTGATTGGCTGTAATAGAGTTGAATGGAGGCCGTTCTCCCAGCAAGCCCACGTGAAATCAAGATGAGGAGAAACCTCTGACGAAGCCCCAGTGGGTGGGGTGAAATGCGTTGGAAGAAAAGCATAGGTTGAGGTCAGGGCCGGACTGGGACAAAAATTTGGCCCTGGACTTCATCCAGACTGGCCCACTTTGACAGGTCTCTCTTATTGCAGCCGGACAACTTCCACGACCCCCCCCCCCCCCCCCCCCCCCCCAGCCACCAAAGCCCCCTCTCCCCCTTCACTAGCCGTTTTACTTTATTAGAGTAGAACGGCTGGTACTGGTACTCTTATAGGCAGTATCGGTGGGGAAGCTAGACATTATTTCACCCGGGGCAAATAATCAGTTTGGTGCCCCCCCCATGGGACAAGATTAGGCAGAAATGAGAAACTCCCAGGCCATAGCTGTTGAGTCAGCTGTCTGTACCCTCCCCCTGCTCCTCTGGTCCTCCCCCTGCTTCTGTGTCCCCCCCCCCCCCAGGTGAGCGCTGCGGGAAGGGAGAGACAGAGGAGCAGAGGTGGGCTGTGGTGCGCTGTCACTGAAGCCGGCCCACTGAGCCATCGGCCCACCGGGAAACTCCCGGTAGTCCCAATGGCCAGTCCATCCCTGGTTGAGGTCATTCCCCATCTTTATCTCCAATGGGCTGGCTGGGAGATCTGCGTTTTTTATTCCACTCTATTGCAGGTGATTTCTTGCATGAATATAGCAGAACGCCAGCACCCTGTATCCTAAGATCGGAAGAGAAAGATTTCCTTTTTGGCTTGACCGAAGCTCCATGCTTTACACTTAGGACACAGTGATTGGCTGTCACAGTGGTCACACGATCGGGGGCCTATCCCGTTGGCTCCCAATCATTATGAGACTGGGAGTGGTCTATGAAAGACTGGTCGCTGGGCTGGACGCACACATTGAATGTGCTCTCACAACAGAAACCTCAGCCGCCCATGGTGACGTAGGTGTGGTGTGTGGGCATTAAACTCAACCACCTTTGTTACTGGACATATGTGTTCAGTAGGGATGAGCTCCGGCGTGTTCGCACACTCCACGCGCAGAGCCCGCCAGGAAGTCTGCATGGCGCTGCGCTAATCACAGGCGGGGAGACATTGTCCCAATGCTCGGCTGCAGAGATCGGGACAATGTCTCTCTGCCTGTGGTTAGCGCAGCGCTGTGCAGACTTCCTGGCGGGCTCTGCACGTGGGCTGTACGAACACGCTACTGGTCAGCAAGAGGCTAAAAAGTGGCAATTGTTTGATACACAGTGCTTTAACAAACCTGAAGTCATCTAGTTGTGGTTTAGATTTTATTTGATGTTCCATGATCTGTTAATTCTGATATATTTTTGATTCTTGGCAGAATTCGGTTGCTCCTCCTCCTGCGCCTTCTAGGGGATTATGTCCCAGGACTCGGGCTGGTGGCACGTAAGTAATAAAACCGTTTAATTTTTTAACCAATAGAATATATTCTTTCAGCTCTATAACCCTTTGTTTGCTTCTCACCAGGTCCCCTCATGGATTACCTACCCGTCTGGCAGAAGATTTACTTCTATAACTGGGGCTGAGGGCGGCCTGCCCTGGTACACTGTCGGCAGCTGGGCGATGCTTGGGAATATCACACAAGCAGGACAGAGCATGGATCATCCCCAGTACTACGTTACTTGTCACCTGATTACTGCTGATCACATGGGACAACATGGCCAACGGTCATACACTGAACTGTGACTTTTATTTTTGTTTTTTTTTAGCTTCACAGCAAAACTGACTCCCAGGTGACATCCTGCCCTGTCACATGACCAAAACCTTACCTGCTAACCTCCTATTCTACCTCCTGTGACGGTATTGTCACTGGATCATGGGACTCTGGAACAGCCTTTCTCAACCTTTTTCCCCAGAGAAACCCCCTTAAATAATTTTCAGGTCTTGGAGGAACCCTTACTAAAACCAATTCATTGGTGGTCATTGGGAGGAATGCTCCTTTCATTGGTGGTCATTGGGAGGAATGCTCCTTTCATTGGTGGTCATTGGGAGGAATGCTCCTTTCATTGGTGGTCATTGGGAGGAATGCTCCTTTCATTGGGAGGAATGCTCCTTTCATTGGGAGGAATGCTCCTTTCATTGGGAGGAATGCTCCTTTCATTGGGAGGAATGCTCCTTTCATTGGGAGGAATGCTCCTTTCATTGGTGGTCATTGGGAGGAATGCTCCTTTCATTGGTGGTCATTGGGAATAATGCTCCTTTCATTGGTGGCCATTGGGAGGAATGCTCCTTTCATTGGTGGTCATTGGGAGGAATTCTCCTTTCATTGATGGCCATTGGGAGGAATTCTCCTTTCATTGGTGGTCAGCCTGAAGAATGCTCCTTATATTTTTGGTCAGCTCCTTTCATTGTTGGCCAATAGGAAGAATGTTCCTTCCATTTGTGGTCAGTGGGAAGAATGTTCCTTCCATTGGTGGTCAGTGGGAAGAATGTTCCTTCCATTGGTGGTCAGTGGGAAGAATGTTCTTTTTCATTGGTAGTCAGGCTAAAGAATTCTTCTTTCATTGGTGGGCAGTGTGCTCCTTACATTTTTGGTCAGTGTACCCCCTTGCAGGAAGCTTTAAAACGGTGGTTCACCCTAAATAACAAGTTTCTACCATGAAATCCAGCATACTAGCGTGAGCTACAGTATGCCTTTTATTTTTATTTTTTTGCGCCGTACTCAGTTTAATCCCGTAGTTAAGTTTCAGACTCCCCGCGGGGAGTAGGCGTTCCTATGCAGAGGGGAACATGATTGACGGCCGGCTATGGCACGTCATGCTTCCCGAAAATAGCCAGAGTAGGACTCGGCTCTTCACGGCGCTATACGGCGCCTGCGCACAGACTAGGAGCTGACTGCGCAGGCGCCGTGAAGAGCCAAGTCCTATTTCGGCTATTTTCGGGAAGCGTGACCCGCCATAGCCGGCCGCCGTCAATCATTTTCCCCTCTGCATAGGAACGCCCATTCCCCGCGGGGAGTCTGAAACTTAACTACGGGATTAAACTGTGAGTACGGCGCCAAAAAATAAAATAAAGGCATACTGTAGCTCGCGCTAGTATGCTGGATGACATGGTAGAATTTTTATTTTTTTAGGGTGAACCCCCGCTTTAAAAGATCACTGGTGGTGTTTATTTGTCTTGGACCTGGAACTAACACCATCAGATGGGAGCCATAGCTCAAAAAACCCCCAGCATCCTCAGCAGGAACCCCCCCCCCAGAATCCTCGGCAGGAACCCCCCCCCCCCCCCCCAGAATCCTCAGCAGGTACCCCCCCCCCCACCAAGCAACCTCAGAAGGAACCCTAGCGTTCAATACAATTCTGGTTGAGATTGGCTGATCTAGAAACCCATGGAGTGACATGAACAATTTGAGACCTGACCAAATTAAAAATTTAGTATACACAGGCATTTTGTATTTTGCTTCTGACGTTTTTTTGAGGAGCATTTTTGGAGGATCAGGAACATCACTAATTTGACCAGAAACCTATGGAATCTTTTTTTTTTAATAGGGGACACAGAAATGTATAGGCTTCCATTTCTGACCCTAAATTCTAGTCACCTGGCTCTCTTGTTTTAATGGAAATCTTTAACATGGAGGTCGACAATGGCAGCCTACATCTATCTCCTAAAAAAAAAGGTTTACTTTAAATCCTTCAAGTTGATCACCTATAAGGTATTGAAGTCACTGGCTCAGAAGGACAGCCAGGCAACTTTAATTTTCAGAAAAGCTGGTCAGCAAGAGCAGCCCCGTGCTTCTCCTAGTTTCCAAAATGGCCGCACACCACTTCCATGAGGTGAAAAACGACTTTATTTTTCCAGCACATGCATAATCCACAACTAACGTGTTTCACCACTGCTTAATTATAATTGCTTTATGATTAAGCCTCAGAAGATGGGACGAAACACATTGGGGCAGCTGGATGGAATGTTTGTGCCTTTACTGGAAAAATAAAGTCTGTAACCTCATGGAAGTAGCGTGCAGCTCTCAGACTGTGGCGCAAAGGCTTGGCCCCTGGAAGCGTGTGCACTAGTGGGCTGAAGAGAAACATGGCGGCGAGCTTTGGAGCAGCTTTACATTGATTGTAATGAGTATTTTCCCCTGGTTTCCTTTAATTTACCTGATGTCAATACAGTGGCCCAAAGCAAAAGGTCTTCTGTCTCTGTATACAGGCATACCCCGCTTTAAGTACACTCACTTTACATACACTCGCGAGTAAGGACATACCTGCGAGTGTATGTAAAGTGCCTTACAAGTACTAGACGGACATTTTGCAGCCACAGTAGAAGGAGCTGAAGCTCCGAGAGCATAACCCAGCATGTTCAAGTGTGCCTCTGACACCCCCACTACAGCCACTGAGACCTCAGCTACAGCTCTTGACACCCCAACTACAGTCCCTGACCCCCCACTACACCCTAGAAGTGAAAAAGGGTATTGTTTCACTTTAAGTACATTTTCGTTTTACATACATGCTCTGGTCCCGTTGTGTACTTAAAAGTGGGGTATGCCTGTATCTAGGATTCTTGTACCTTTTAGCAACCAGATTCCAGCTGTCCTCTTTGTTTTCTATGGGGCAAACTTTGTTCTCTTTGTGTACAATGTTTCCTGACCCATCATGACTTTATGCAAGTGATACAGAAAGGATTTTTCTCTGTCATTGTTTAAAAGACTCAAATCAATACAAAATGAATTTCTATTTTCCCCACTGGGAATTTGTATAACTTTTGTGTTGTGTGAAGTCATTCTATTTAAAGCACACTTGAAGTCTGGTGTTCACACATTTGCGACTTGTTATGTGCCTATAGACATCAAAGTTGCATGGCAAGTTGTACCTGATGTTTTCCAATGTTGGTCATTCATATATGTGAAGTTAAAGTGGGGTTCCAACCACAATTAGCATTTTTTAAATGTATATCCTTTCATCATGCGTTTTTATAATATAAATCCGGTCACTTACTATTTTCCATTCCGCTGCCGCTCCGCATAGTTATTCAAAAAAGATAGTTTATAAAACTATGTCCACACCGTTGTCATTTTGCTTGTGGGCATTGTGAAGCCTACAAGCACTTCCTGGAAGTCTTTGGATGGGGAGTGATAATTGGGTAGCGCACTACATCCTGGGAAATGATGACACACATTTCCCAGGAGCATTAGAGGGAGATGATGTCAGGATCCTAGGTGATTCCAAAGGCAGATTGTGTGGGACTGCATAGCAACAGGCATTTCCAGATGAGTAAAACATTTTTTTTTTATTCTTTTTTAGGTCTAATGAGCACAATAATGAAAAAAAAAATTTGGGATGGAAACTCCACTTTAAGGCTCCATTCACACTTGTGCAAATTTTGGACACCAAAGTCGCATGAGAAGTCGTTCCGCATGTTTTCCAATGATAAACATTCATTTATGTACGACTCAAAGTTGCAGCGACTTCAAAGTAGTTCATGCACTACTTTGGTCTGACTTTTAGGCAACTTGAGGGTCATAGACTTCAACGTTAACCCTCAAAAGTTGTATGAAAGACGTTTTACAATGTAACAGTTGTGCAACATTTGTCCATTATAACTGGTCAAAGCCAAAGTCGGATGTTGTGAATGGAGCCTTTAAGTGGTTGTATAGTCCATTTTGGTACTTTTACCTACAGGTTAGTCTATAGTAAGGCTAACCTGTAGGTCAGGGGTGCCCAGCCTTTTGAAGAGTGAGGGCCACTTAAGCAACTTGGTAACCATTCGGGGGCCACAATGAGCGGAGTGGGTGGATGACAGGTCATGGCTACTCGATCGGCCCTCCAGTCCGCCCAGATGGAAGGGGACGAACTCCCTTCTGTTTTTCAGGTTGGAGGTAGGTGGGCGTAAATAGACATCTTTCGCTCTATAGAGGTAAATTGAGGGTCACATTTGGTCGGGCTGATCGTGTGAAAAGGGCCTAAGACTGCTTTCACACTCATGTTCTGTGGTTTACCCACACCGCGGGTGCAGCGAAGTGCACCTGTGTCTATCCTGCGGGTTAGCGGAACTTTGTCATATACTCTGCCTGTGCAAAAGCCAGCGCTGTAGAGGAAGCATCGGCTTATGGGGCTCTGGTCCGCAGCCGCTTTCTTCCTCTACCACCAGCTTCATTCACAACACTGATGCTGTGGTATGGCGGATCAGCAACCTGCGATCTGGGCTTGCCAAACCACCATTCCAGAGCAGGAGGTCGCGGGCCACATCAGAGCCACTGGTTGGCCACCCCTGCTGTAGGTAAACAAAATATCTCCCAACCCTTTACGGTTTAGGAGATATTTACCTCACAATGAACCGCATGCGCACAGGGGATTCTTGGCTGAAGGCCCGGCAGACGCAATACCCAGAAGACACGCCGAAGCAAGATGTCATCTCCCTCGGCGTGGACCAGGTGAGTTACCGATGCCTCGTTCTAAGGTAAGTGTTTCATAATGAGCTAGTAGGCACTGCATACTAGCTCATTATGGCTTTTGCCTTTACAGGTGACTAAAAAAAAAAAAAATGTTTGGGACTATACAAGCGCTTTAAGGTGGAAGCTCGGCTCAAAGTTGCATGAAAGACGTACCTGAATATTTTACACGCAACAGTGGATCCAACTTTGCAGCGGGACAACCAGCCACATCTAAGTCGCAGCCATCCAACGTTGCACTCCCAAAGTGGAGTCGTACAAGTGTGACTGGAGGTGGCTGTCAATGTAGCACAAAATCCTAAAAGAAGGTGCACCCAATGAGAAGATAAATGGGGCTATATTCTAGAGATGCACCGAATGGAAATTTTGGTACAGAAACGGCAAGATGCACTTGGCCGAAACCGAAAATGACAGTTTAAAATATATACTGTATATATTTATAAATAATTGTAACATATTTGACTTTTTAATTAATATAATGAATTTAAATGAACATGAAAAGCTCAAGAAATACATCCCTTTAAATTCTACGTATGTCTTCACACTGGTCCGTTGCGTTTTGCGTTGTGGTATTAAAAATCTTGCTTGCTACATTTTTGGGCAGTTAAAAAACAAACAAACTCACCTCCCAGTTGAAATGCATTGAAAACGCATCAATAACGCATCTTGCGTTTTTGATGCATTTTTTTGAGTCACATGACCTATGAAAAACACACCATAAGCGGAGGCTCTATTTGCATCTGGTTACTTGTGAACATTAGGGGTGCCGGACATTGACTTGTACATGGTAAAAATCTGGCAGCCGTTGCTCTGTGTGCGCAGGCAGCGTTTAGTACGGTGATAATCCCTAGATTCTCAGCCACCCCTATGTGCCCGTAGCCTTACCTCATATCTTTGGCTGCCCATGTCTCATACCTCCCTGTACCAGTGCTGCAGCCTCTGTCAGGCTTTTCATTATTTGAGCTGAGCAACTGCATGTCCTGCACCCGACAGCTCAGGAGGAGTTTCATTAACTAGGGGTAGTAGCACCTTTCTTTGTTTTATAGGTGTGAACCAGGTCTGAGGCCTGATTCACACCTAGGCATTTTTAGTGCTTTTTGCATTTTGCACTACAGAATGTGTTCCATAGGAACCATGTTAAATGGACTGTTGTGCAAAATGCACTAAAAATGCATAGGTGTGAATCAGGCCTTAGGGGCCAGACAGGGTCTCTTTAACATTCGCACAAAAAAAGCACCTGCACTATTCTAGACAATACAGCACTTTACTACAGGACCCGGGACAGACCTGCAAAATGCAGGACTGTCCGGGCAATCCGGGACATGTGGTCACCCAACACAAGCGGCATTGCATTCACATCAATGTGTTGTGGTGTGCTGATGGCAAAGGCATTGTTTATACTGTATATGTGCGTTGGGGTCAGAAGAATGCCTGCACGTGTGTGTGAATATACAATAAAGCTCGCTCTCATCAGGGCAACATGGCTGCCATTGCTAAATTCCATTGGAATGGCGCCACCCTTTGGGCGGATTATGCAATTTACCTTCTCATAACTTGCTTCTGAGCATGCGTGTTTTTTTTTCACCCGTCGTTCAAGCCTACACACAACCATTTTTCACGACGTGAAACAAGTTGAGAAAAAATAGAGCAGGTTCTAAATTTTTAATGGCCATTTTTCTCGTCAAGAAAAATGCTCTGGAGCCTACATATGATCGTTTTTAATGGCCAATTTAAAAAATTGCACTTTTCTCGTCATGAAAAACGGCCACGTGTACGCGGCATTCGTTTCAAGGTGAGTCTTTCGTAGTGGTGCTAATATGCAATGCATACTATCACATTATGCCTTTACCTTGCAGGGTCTGTTATTTATTTTTATTTTTTTGTAACCTTTACTACCACTTTAAGACCAACTCTCATTTGATGTACAGAGAGAGGCGCAGACAGATTTTGCGAAAGTGGCGCAGTATGTGCCAAATTCAAGTACAAGTTCTAGGCAGGTAGATGAATTTGGTGCATTCGGCACCACTTGTAGAACGCACATGAGACACTTTCACAAAATCTGTCTGCACCAGTGTTATGAATTTCAGGAAGGGTGACATTTTTATACATAGGTCAGCGGTTTTGTTGAAGATCTACTGTATATTGGCAGCAATAAAAGGAAAACTGAATGCACAATAATGAACAACAGAAACTTTTTTTTCTTTTGCACACTTTATTAGGTCCATAAAGATGTATGATTGGATGATCTGTCTGGGTTGCCCATAGCAACCGGAATCTCCCTTCACCCTACAAACATGAATGGGAAAAACCGGATTGGTTACAATGCTTGACACAATTTCGCCTTCAGAAATCATCGGTCATGAGACCTGAGGTGGGGGATCTACCAGATGCTTCTTATGTTTGCGATCTATGGGCGGGGGCAGTGCAGTCTGAAGGGGGTAACAATGAGGACCCCCCCCCCCCCCCCCAGTTCACTGAATGTATAATTAAACATGTCCTTAATTTTGTAGGCTTCATGCCAAGAAAGCACAAAGGTAATTAAAAAGCTACCCAATCCCCCACACCCACTGCAAGGGTTCAATGCCTATTTTGGCTAGGGTACCGTTACTAAGTTTTGTAACTTGTCTCACCCGCTCCCCAAAACAGCGGCATTCTCTTCTTCCCTACGATCCGCCTAGTTGTGGGTGGGCTTTTGGCGCCCTCTCTTACAATGCAAGACTGATGGTCCTCCATTGTATGTGATATCATCAGAGTGCGACCGACTACGGCTTTGGGGAAGCTCTTGCACGGAGAGGAGGAGGAGCCTACAAGAATGTAGGATAAGGTAAGTAAAAGTGCTATTTAAGGGTCATCTAGGCAAAAAAACAAGCATTTAACCCTTGCAGTATGAGGGGGGAGCCCCACTGCAAGGGTAGACTCTAATTATTTCACCACTCAGCTTTAAGATCAACTAAAACCCCATCAAAACCTTTTGTTGGTTTCAGATAGAATGGGGAAGGATAAGAACCTCTGTTGAGTTTTTTTGCTGTCTGTAGCCTTGTTTTAGTGCCCGTTAACACCATACATATGTGCATACACATGGCCCAGCTCTGAGGAAGGGGGTGCTCCCCTGAAATGCGTCGGCTATACCCCGTGTTGTTCCTGTACATGTCTACGCACTGTGGCCCAGATTCTCAAAGGAGATACGACGGCGTATCTCTGAGTCTGAGCCGTCGTATCTATGCGCCCGATTCTTAGAATCAGTTACGCATAGATATGTATTAGATCCGACCGGCGTAAGTCTCTTACGCCGTCGGATCTTAACTGCATATTTACGCTGGCCGCGTGAGTTGCAATAATAAAGAGGGTCACATCTGATTTTCAGCACGTTCATTATAATAGGGGTTATTTACGAAAAGCAACTCCACTTTGCACTACAAGTTCACCTTCAAGTACAGTCGCTGTAGATCAGAGGGGGACATTCAATGAAAATAAAAAACAACATTTTTGCTTGCACGTGATTGGATGGTAGAAATCAGCAGAGCTTCCCCTCATTTCAGATCTTCAGTGACTGCACATCAAAGTGTACTTGCAGTGCAAAGTGGATTTGCCTTTCGTAAATAACTCCCAATGAGTTGCTTTATTGCAGCGCACATTATTGTGCAACATAACGCGTGTTAACACACCCAACAGATGTAAATGAACCCTCAAACAGGGATACTGACAGCAATAAAAACCTGAAAGATGTTCTAAACCTTTCCCATTCTATCCCCAAACTTGTATAATGCTTTGGCTTTTGTTAAAAATGCTTAAATATGATATTCAGGGTGCATAACCATCGCTGTCCTACAGCTGGAGCTCAGATACAGCAAGTACACATGGAGACCACATGACTCCATAGGCATTCATGCCATCCTGGAGGAGGCCATATGACTCCATAGGCATTCATGCCATCCTGGAGGAGACCATATGTTTCCATAGGCATTCATGCCATCCTGGAGGAGACCATATGACTCCATAGGCATTCATGCCATCCTGGAGGAGGCCATATGACTCCATAGGCATGCATGCCATCCTGGAGGAGGCCATATGACTCCATAGGCATGCATGCCATCCTGGAGGAGGCCATATGACTCCATAGGCATGCATGCCATCCTGGAGGAGACCATATGACTCCATAGGCATTCATGCCATCCTGGAGGAGACCATATGACTCCATAGGCATGCATGCCATCCTGGAGGAGACCATATGACTCCATAGGCATTCATGCCATCCTGGAGGAGACCATATGATTCCATAGGCATTCATGCCATCCTAGAGGAGACCATATGACTCCATAGGCATTCATGCCATCCCGGACCTCATTAGCACCACAGATGCATCTGAATCTATTTTTGAGGCAGTGTTCAGGGCTGTACAAATGTGAATACATTATGTGCTTCTTCAAAAGAATGAGATACTCTATGGAAATGACACCATTGTAATGGTAAAGTTCAGTAGGACTTCTTAGTAAAAGTATCCTGCAGTACTTTTTATTCTACATAAAGAAACTTGTAGTCTACATTTAGAGGACTTTTCATTTTTCACTAGAAACAAAGAAACCCAAGGCGCGCCATTTGGTGGAGGAGATGCATATTGGAGTTTCTTTGACAGTTGGGTTTGGAGAACACTTACAATGGCTGACACTTGGTGGCCTTATCCCTCTTTTATTATGTATGGTATAGACTTCACCCACGTTTACATGCTAAAGGTACCCATATATGTGCTGGGCTTGACGATAAATGATTCTGATTTGAGTTTCTATTCTGGTGATTGGGAGAAGACTGGCCTATATAAAGGCTCCCTAGGGCGGCTATAATGGGTATTTTTGAGCATTGAATACACTGGTTATCAGATAAGTTATGGAATATTTCTGCACCAATGATTTTCTTTTCTGTGTCGGTTCACCCATTGGCCTAGTCAAGCAATAACGTGTGTCCAGGGCCCAAGTGGATCAACAATGCAATTAAGGATGAGCAGGTGACATCACCCATCATTGCCATTTGAAATGCGTGGACATAGATGGGGAATATCGGACCTGTACTCTTCATCCCTAACGCCTCACCTTTGAAGTATTAGGGCCAATTGGAATAGGCATCCCTAACGCCTCATCATTGAAGGATCAAGGCCCATTGACATTTTTTTACGTTTTTTGTAAGCCAGAGGTAATATAAAGAGTCATTGTAATCATTTGATGAAGATATTTCACTTTGCCACATTCGAATTGAAAAAAAAAAAAAAAATCTTTTGTTTCGACCGATTAAAAATGTATCAATTCGAACGTTTAAATCTAAAAAAGAAAAAAAAAAAAGATAAATTTGAAGAAAATTTGAAAAAGACGAAACAAATTCTGAATACGAATCCCAAATACAAATTAAACAAATCAACCGAGTTTACCAAAACAAAATAACTAGATTCACCATTGAAGGATGAAGGCCTATTGACATAGGTATCCTTAACTCCTCACCATTAAAGGATGAAGTATTAGAGTCCATTTGCATAGGCATCCCTAAGGCCACATCATTAAATTGTGAAGGCCCGTTGACATAGGTATCCCTAATTCCTCACTATTAAAAGATGAAGGATAAAAGCCCACTGACATAGGTATCCTTAACTCCTCACCATTAAAGGATAAAGTATGAGGGCCCATTGGCATAGGCATCCCTAAGGCCATATCATTAAATTATGAAGGCCCGTTGACAAAGTTATCCCTAATTCATCACCATTAAAAGATGAAGGATGTTATATTCATTTTTGTTCTTATTCAAAAATTTCAATAAAATATTTGGAATCAAAAGATGAAGGATGAGGGCCCATTGACATAGGTATCCCTAACTCCTCACCATTGAAGGATAAAAGCCCATTGACATAGGTATCCCTAACTCCTCACCATTAAAGGATAAAGTATGAGGGCCCATTGGCATAGGCATCCCTAAGGCCACATCATTAAATTACGAAGGCCCGTTGACAAAGTTATCCCAAATTCCTCACCATTGAAAGATGAGGGCCCATTGACATAGGTATCCCTAACTCCTCACCATTGAAGGATGAAGGCCCATTGGCATAAGGATTCCTAACTTCTCACCGATGAAGGATGCAGGCCTATTGACATACAGTAGGTATCCCTAGCTCCTCACTATTAAAAGATGAAGGACGAGTGCCCATTAACATAGGTATCCCTAACTCCTCACCATTGAAGGATGAAGGCCCATTGGCATAAGGATTCCTAACTTCTCACCGATGAAGGATGAGGGCCCATTGACATACAGTAGGTATCTCTAACTCCTCACCATTGAAGGATGAAGGCCCATTGGCATACAGTAGGCATCCCTAACTCCTCATCGATGAAGCATGAGGGCCCATTGACACAGGGATTTAACAAAAAGTTGCGGATGCTCGCTATGGGCCCCTTCATATGTCATAATCTACCTTATCACCTCAAGTTATGTTTGCACAGATTGTAAAACTGGGCTATTTATTAACACATTAAGCTTCATTTTTATAAACGAGCACCAAGGAATAAAGGTCTTATTCACTAAACATTCACTAGGGGTGAATAAATCCTTCATTTAAAGGTCACCTCTGGGAAAGCTAAAAGTCCTCCCTTGCAGTGGTGGCTGTGCCCACAATGCTAGGTTAACTGCTGCTATCTGTCTAGGGAATAGGAAAAGACTTTTACTTACCTAATCCTCCGCTCCACTGGCAGGCGGCACTCCCCTAAATTCCAGCAGTGGATTGTACCTTGGCATCCTCAGGTCCAGTGCAGGGCTATGAGCAGGGCTGGATTAGGAGCATCATACGCTTGGTGCTGAGGATTTTGATGGACCTTTTACTGGGCACCCGTCTGTGTTTCCAAGAGCCTGTGCTGGCGTGCTCCCAAGTTCAAAAGGGCGCAGCGTAACACTAGGGAAGCCTGGAATTTGATTTGCCAGGTTTCCATAAGGGCCATGCATCGGCGTGCACTCTGAGCTAAAAGGGTGCTGCCATGCAGGCCTAACACTATGGAAGCCCCAGACTTGCAAGAGTCCTGCATTGGCATGCCCAAGGCTTCCATTAGGACTACTCATGTGGCATCCATTATCAATACCACCACCCTGCCCAGGCGGTGCATGTGGAATTCAGGGTCCATCAGGGGAGATCTCTCACCGTTAGCCCATTGCTTTCCATGAGCAGTCTGTTGTTTTTAGGTGGCTGGGCCTATATTAAGGTAGGGGCCTGGAGCTGCAGCTCCAATAACCCCTACGTTAATCCAGCCCTGGCTATGAGCTCAGAATTGGTCTTGATGATGTCAAAGGGCCTTAGGGCACTGGAGTGTAGGGGAAAATAGGTTGCAAGGACCAGTCTAGAAAAGCAGAGGAGTCTGCAAGAATGGAGGATCAAAAAAAATAAAAGTTCTTTAGCCGTCCCCTAAAGAGAAGTGAGCCTTTAACCCTTACAGCAAAGGGGCAGCCCCACTCAAAGAGAGGACTTTTAGCTTTCATGGAGTTCAGCTTCTAAAACATATGCACTGGGAAGGTTCACCCGCAGTGAACACTTGGTGAATGTCAAATTCACAACTTTATAAATTTGCCCCACAGTGTGTGTTGCGAAGAAAATGCATTGCTCCAAGCAAACCATCTTCAAGACCCATAAAAAAATCTGGTAGGTATAAGCAAGAAAACATCGTTTCATATACTTGGCCCTAAGGTTCAATGTGAGGCCGCGTACACACGACCGAGAAACTCGACGGGCGAACCACATCGTTTTCCCCGTCGAGTTCCTTGTTCGGCTGTCAAAAAACTCGTCGAGCCAAATGTTCCCATTGCCCAACGAGGAAATAGAGAACATGCTCTCTTTTTGGCTCGACGAGTTTCCCGACGGGTTTCTCGGTGAAAAGTGTACACACGACCGGTTTTCTCGGCAGAATACGTCTCCCATCGAGTTTCTTGCTGAATTCTGCCGAGAAAACCGGTCGTGTGTACGCGGCCTGACTCTTTCCCATACTGACCAAATGCCAACTGTGGGGCAACTTAAACAATGAAAGCTTACCAGATTGGTTGCTATGGACTATAACACTATATCTGCTTCCCTGTAGTTCCTATAATAGAGCCTCACTACCTCTGCCGCGCTTTCCACGTACACCATCACCATGCCCGTTTCACTATGCATGTAATGCAGCAACACGCTCTCTGTTACTAATATACAGTTTAATGCACGCAATCGTTTGCTAGCCCTCTCTTTTTAAATAAATACTATATTTCTCCATACACAGTGTCTTAGTACAGTCTGTTGGCTTGCAAAGCCAGCGCGCTTTCTGCCACTCCCCTTCCTCGTTCCGTTGGTTTCTTCCTCTTCTTACATTTTGCACATGCTGGGACATTCAACCTGCAGTACATGGGGGGGAGGGGGAGTGCATTAGTCCATTTGCACCCTCTGATCCTTGATTATGTAGAAGTGGGTTAAGGGCAAGTCCAAGAAGGGAGAAGGTTATTGGGGGAAGTTATATGGAGGAACCACCCATGATCACCTTGGCTGACATTCACACAACCGCTCCTCCAGTTCCTTGGGACTGAGACGAGAGCAGGCCTCTAGCCTATCGCTCGTCTCGAAGTTCGGCAGCTTCCTGCTTACATTTAGTCCATGCACAGAAATCCATGGCTACTCCAGATATATATCTTCTGTGGGACATGTGTAGTCCACAAACTCTTTGTAAAACTGTTGGAAGGCTCTCCTGAAATAGAGAAGACTACTATTAGTAAGTTGCAGACGGAGGTACCAGTGTGTGACAAGAACTGGAAAGAGATCCTCATGTTCATCATGACAAGGATGAGACAACCACAATAGTATTGTCATGTTGGTCCTTGGGAAAAGAAAAGAAAATAACTGCTATAGGCTTCTTGCATATGGCCGCCAGAGGGTGTAGAGCGTGCATGGAGCATAAATAGCAATACATGGTTATACATGGCTCCTTCCAGAGCTGCTGTTAGAAACCACGGGGCTCCGGTTTAGCCTAATTTATTCCCCCCGCTATTCTACAACACATTGGGCCGGATTCACAAAGAGTTACGCCGGCGTATCAGTAGATACACCAACGTAACTCGGAATCTAAGTCCGTCGTACATTTAAGTGTATTCTCAAACTGAGATACACTTAAACCTACCTAAGATACGACGGCCTGCGCCGTCGTATCTTAGGGTGCCATATTTTAGGTGGCGCTTCCGTTGAGTTTGGCGTAGAATATGCAAATGAGTAGATTCGCCGATTCACGAACGTACGCTTGCCCGTCGCAGTAAAGATACGCCGTTTCCGTAAGAGATACGCCGCGTAAAGATAAACATGCCCCCTAGGTGGCGTAGCCAATGTTAAGCATGGCCGTCATTCCCGCGTCGAAATTTGAAAATTTCTACATCGTTTGCATAACTCGTCCGTGAATGGGGCTGGACGTAATTTACGTTCACGTCGAAACCAATGACGTCCTTGCGGCGTACTATGGAGCAATGCACACTGGGAAATTCCACGGACGGTGCATGCGCCGTTCGGGAAAAACGTCAATCACATCGGGTCACCTTAAATTAACATAAAACACGCCCCCTCATCCTCATTTGAATTATGCGCGCTTACGCCGGCCCCATTTACGCTACGCCGCCGTAACTTAGGAGGCAAGTGCTTTGTGAATACAGCACTTGCCTCTCTGACTTACGGCGGCGTATCGTAAATACGATACGCTGCGCCGCCGTAACAATGCGCGCCCCTACCTGAATCCGGCCCATTAACTTTATATTTCTTTATAGGTTTATTCAATTCTATTCTCTTCATTGATGACATAATTATATTATATTATTTCAATTAACTTAATTTCTCAATTACTTGCCATGAAGCTATGATTATGACATTTCATGTTACCCAATCTTATCCTACAATCCGCTTGGTTATCTATTTTCATTTACATTTATAAGAGTTACTTTCCTGAATGATTATGCCTTTTTCTACTATACTATTGTACATGTTCTGTTAATGGGAATATCTATTTCTATTATATTATTGTACATGTTCTGTTAATGGAATATCTATTTTTATTATATATGCTCTGTTAACCACTTAACCCCCGGACCATAAAAACGTCGGACAACGCTGTATGCAAACGCGCGAATACGTGTGAATGCGTGCGACAAAGCGCCGGAAAAAACAACGGAAAACACTACGCTCAGGTGTGAATGCAGCCTTAACCAACTAAGGACCGCCTCCTGCACATATACGTCGGCAGAATGGCACGGCTGGGCACAAGCACGTACAGGTACGTCCTCTTTAAGTGCCCAGCTGTGGGTCGCGGGCGCGCGCCCGCGACCCGGTCTAAAGCTCCCCGGCCGCGGGACCCACAGACCCGATCGCCACGATCGGTCCCCGGAGCTTAAGAACGGGGAGAGCCGTGTGTAAACACACCTTCCCCGTTCTTCACTGTGGCACTGTCATTAATCGTGTGTTCCCTGTTATAGGGAAATACGATCAATGACGTCACACGTCCAGCCCCGCCCCCCTACAGTTAGAAACACAGATGAGGTCACACTTAACCCCTTCAGCGCCCCTTAGTGGTTAACTCCCAAACTGCAATTGTCATTTTCACAGTAAACAATGCATTTTTATAGCATTTTTTGCTGTGAAAATGACAATGGTCCCAAAAATGTGTCAAAATTGTCCGATGTGTCCGCCATAATGTCGCAGTCACGAAAAAAATCGCTGATCACCGCCATTAGTAGTAAAAAAAAAAACAATTAATAAAAATGCAATAAAACGATCCCCTATTTTGTAAACGCTATAAATTTTGCGCAAACAATCGATAAACGCTTATTGCGATTTTTGTTTACCAAAAATATGTAGAAGAATACGTATCGGCCTAAACTGAGGAAATTTTTTTTTATATATATTTTTGGGTGATATTTATTATAGCAAAAAGTAAAAAAATATTGTTTTTTTTTCAACATTTTTGCTCTATTTTTGTTTATAGCGCAAAAAATAAAAACCGCAGAGGTGATCAAATACCACCAAAAGAAAGCTCTATTTGTGGGAAAAAAATGACGCCAATTTTGTTTGGGAGCCACGTCGCACGACCGCGCAATTGTCAGTTAAAGCGAAGCAGTGCCGAATCGCAAAAACTGTCCGGGTCCTTTACCTCCCTAAAGGTCCGGGTCTTAAGTGGTTAAAGTAACGCAGTGCCGTGTCGCAAAAAATTGCCTGATCAGGAAGAGGGTAAATCTTCCAGAGGTGAAGTGGTTGATACCGCTTTAGGAAAATTATTTTTTACTCAATTATAATTAATTCCACTAGGGGGCGCGCCAGTCTTACACGCAGCCTTACTATTTACAGCCCAGCAGCCAGGCTGATGTTTGATGCACAAGTACTCTTACCAGACGGCTGCCCTGGGACTTACCCGACAGATTCTGCCAGGGGTTTGGTAGATTCCTCAGAGACAAATACATGACATGCAAACCGATGGTCTGAAGGATGCTTAGTGATGAAGCCAAAATATCTGCAGAGACAAAGGAACAAGCAGATAAAGTAGATAAAGGTATCGCGGAATAACAGGAACACGACACTCAAGCAGCGCCCTCCACTCATTACTCACTTGCTGTTCTTGGGGTGGTAGCCACAGAAAGAAATATTCTTTAACTGGAAGAAATGGCTGCATGTGTTCACCTGTTGTGGAAACAAAGGACAGCGGCTTAAAATGTTTAATAAAGAAATACACATCAAGGCCGCGATTCAGATACATTGGAGTATCTTTAGTGCGGCGTAGCGCATCTGATATGCGCTACGCCGCTGTAAGATAAGGAGGGGAGATCAGTATTCACAAAGCTCTTGCCGACAACGTTGCGCCGGTGACTTGTCCTCAATGTTCCCCTATGGGGGAAGTTCCTCCACTGACTGCGCACGCGCAAACTTCCCGACGGAAATCTCCGAACCTCGCCCGGCATCCAGGCTCATTCTTTAACATCCCCGTGGATTGGAGGATGTTAAAAAAAGAGCCAGGAGGCCGAGCGAGCGAAGCGAGCCGTCCGAGCGCAGCGAGGACGTGAGGCCGACTGGCCACTTTCCTCTAAGTCCACGTCGCCCTGGATGCCGGCCGCCGTTCGGGGATTTCCGTCAGCAAGTTTGCACCTGCGCAGTGCTTGAAGGAACTTTCCCGATGGCTGGAACCATCTCTGCGCATCAGTTCGCGCATGCGCTGGAACTTCCGTGATACCTGGAACCAGCACGGCAGATCACCGGCGTAACGTAAATAGGCCGGCGTAAGCCCGCGTAATTCAAAGTAGGTGGAAGGTGGGTGTGATGTATTTAAATGAATCGTGACCCCATGTTAATGAAGCGCCGAACGAACGGCGCATGCGCGCGCATGCTCAGTATCACGTCGAATTTACTCCCTAACATACGCTGGCTCAATGCCTGTGACGTAAGCGTAACCTACGCCCAGCCCCATTCACGTACGACTTACGTAAATGACGTAAAATACGGCGGCTGTTCCGATGTCCATACTTTGCATTGGCTGCGCCTCATATAGCAGGGGTAACGTTACGCCGGACCGACGCCTTACATAAACGCATAGTTGCCAACATTTTAAAAAAATTTCCAGGGACACTTTGCAGCACAGCTATTAATTAATTACCACACTGACTTCCCCGAAGCTCCACCCACTCCGCATAATCTTCGCCTGGCGAAGATTATGCGGAGTGGGTGGAGCTTCGGGGAAGTGAGTGTGGTAATTAATTAATAATGTGTTCCTACATACAGGGAGACCATGGAGAATGAATGTAGCCATCCCCTAACAGGAAGTCAGGTCACAGCAGCAAAATAAAAGAATCTGGAGATTTGGAGGAGGCAATAGAAGGTCATTTTTTACTTAAAAATACATAATTGAATCGATTTTCTTTTTGTTGTAATGTCACTTTAAGGTTTAACCATTTCCTGACAATCTCATATAAGATCGAAGAATACCACAGGCCTGTCCTGATACGGTTACATCTACTTACCTGGCTGTGATCATGAGGGTCCTCCCCGTGCACTGCAATCTTTAACCCTCGCAGACTGATCTCCAGGATGCAGCTGGAGGGCGGGTTTGACAGCACTGTAAGGCGACGGGACATAGCAATCTGAAAAAAAGGACAACTCAGAATCACTCGAAAAATAGCACCTCTCTGAACACTGGAGAGGCCCAGGAGTGGACCATTGTCCTTTATTAGAAACTTTGGGCCAGATTCACAGTCAGCGGCGTAAATGTAGGCGGGCGTAGCGTATCATAGTTACGCTACGCCGCCACAACTTAGAGAGGCAAGTGCTGTATTCACAAAGCAATTGCGTCTAAAGTTACGGCGGCGTAGCGTAAATGTGCCGGCGTAAGCGCGCCTAAATCAAATGAGGAAAAGGGGAGGCGTGTTTTATGTAAACTATTCATGACCCCACGTAAATGACGCTTTTTTCGAACGGTGAATGCGCGCGCATGCTCAGTATCACGTCGAATTTTCAAATTAAATTACGCCCGCTCAATGCCTAGTCGACGTGAACGTAACTTACGTTCAGCCCCATTCACAGACAACTTACGCAAACGACGTTAAACACGACGCTGTTCCGACGTTTCCGACGTCCATACCTAACATGACTTACCCCTGCTTTATGAGGGGTAACTTTACGCCGGCGTATGTCTTACGTAAACGACGTATCTTGCTACGCCGGGCGCATCTAGCTCATTAGCATATTCGACGCGAAAATCTACAAAAGCGCCACCTAGCGGCCAGCGTAAATATGCACCCTAAGATACGACGATGTAAGAGACTTACGCTGCTCGTATCTTAGCCGAATTTATGCGTAACTGATTCTAAGAATCAGCTGCATAGATACGACGGCTCTCATTCGGACTTACGACGGCGTACATGGCGCTATGCCATCTTAAGTCTTTTGAAAATCTGGGCCTTTGTTCATTTCTAAGCCACTTAGATGCAGTACCCACCTTTTGCATGGCGGTGCAGAGAACGTCAGTCCCTTTGTGATATGGTACCTGCACCGAACCGAGGAACTTCACCCAAAACTGATCCACCCAATCAGAGGCTCGTGTTTCTGTACAGAATAAAAGTGAACAGAAAAAGCTTAAAGTTGGCCTCTTAACCGATACCCTCAATGGCAGGGTGATCCCTGTGTTGTATGAATCTGACTATAGAAATGTAAAGAAATGACCTGGAACCCCTTTTTTTCTATGGAAGTACCCATCATGTATAGTGGAACCTCGGATTACGATCATAATCCGTTCCAGGAGAATGCTCGTAATCCAAAGTACTCGCATATCAAAGCGAGTTTCCCCATCGAAGTCAATGGAAAAAAAAAAATTGTCCCGCATTGACTTCAATGGCAAGCAGTACCACATGCGGCCAGAGGTGGGGGGGGTGCCAGAGAGCCTCGGAAGCGTCCGGAAAGGCCCGAGGACACCTCAGCTGACATCAGCAAACCTTGGAAAGGCTTGGAAACTGAGTATTTCCGTGTCTTTCCGAAGCATTTCCGAAGGGCGCCGTTCTGATCCAGCGCCCCCCCCCCACCTCAGGCCAAATCCGATACTGCACACCGCTTTGGCCTGAATCCTGCTCGTTTTGTGAACAATCGCAAACCGAGTTAGGATTTTTTTCAAATACAGCGCTCGTATTCTGAAACGCGTTACTCGCAATCCAAGGTTCCACTGTACTCTAACCATATCATGGTGGAAGGATAAAATTGTTGTGGAAGACCAAAGGTTGTGAACTAAACCACCCCTCATGAACCAAGGTGACCACATAATGGGCTGAATGGTGGCCATTCTTTGGGTTAGTAACATGGACACTCACAGGGAAGTAGATTTCTCCATTATAGCATGGGGAAGACACATGACATGAGTGATACTTGTGCTACCACCCCAAATAAATTACAATATGGGAAAAACGGGGTATTGTCTCAGCAAATTTCACAGATTCGAGAAAATTATTAATAATTAATTATTTGTTGAAAAATCACAATGTAAACTAGATACATAGGCGTTTTAAAATAAAATATGAGCTCTTGTCAGGGAATATACCACCATTCAAAATCTTACAAAGATTTATAAACATACAAGAATACGCAATATAATATTAAAATATCTGCTGTGCAAATATATTCCATGTAAAGCCTACTGTTTTTACAATATGGCAAAAATTGCCTACTGTTCACCTTGTGAAATGATAGATAGTAATGTAAACAATGGCCCGGATTCAGATACCTCGGCGCATTTTTATGCCGGCGTAGCGTATCGAATATACACTACGCCGACGTAGCGCAGAGCGGCGAGCACAGTATTCACAAAGCACTTGCTCCCAACGTTGCGCGAGCGTAACGTAAATTCGTCGGCGTAAGCCGGCCTAATTCAAAGTAGGTGGAAGTGGGCGTGATCCATTTAAATGAAGCGTGACCCCATGCAAATGATGCTCCGAACGAACGGCGCATGCGCTGTCCCGTGGAAGCATCCCAGTGCGCATGCTCAGAATCACGTCGGAAATACTCCCTAAGATACGTCGAATCGCTGCCTACAACGTGAACGTAACCTACGCCCAGCCCTATTCACGTACTACTACGTAAACGACGTAAAATACGACGGCTGTTCCCTGGTCCATACCTTAACATGACTTACCCCTGCTTTATGAGGCTTAACTTTACGCCGGACGTACGACTTACGTAAACCGCGTATATGAATGCGCCGGGTGCAAGTACGTTCGTGAATCGGCGTATCTCCCTCATTTGCATATTCAAATCGTAAATCAGTGGAAGCGCCCCTTGCGGCCAGCGTGAATATGCGCCTAGGATACGACGGCGTAGGAAAGTGACGTCGGTCGTAGGAAGCCTATTTTCAGGCGTATGTAGTTCTGTGGGTACGGCGCACAGATACGACGGCGCACATTGACACTTACGCGGCGTATCTCGAGATACGTCGGCGTAAGTGCTACGTGAATCCGGGCCAATATTTATATATATTTTTTGACAGCAAAACAATCCCCTGAGGAAGACTTTGAACACGCAGGTCGAAACGTCTCCTATACTTGTTTGATCATCAGGTATTGATACGAGGATCAAGAGAAAAATAAGTTGCGACATGTGCAAAGGTCGGAGTCATGGAAGATACTGGTCATCTTTTCATTGACCACTAGGGTTGTCAGGATGCTCGTCACTTCTCCTCGTAGGTTTCTTTTAAGCAACTCTTTAAACAACCAGACAAAACCAGCGAGGAGGCCCTCTCACCTTCTAAGTGATCTGGTTCCTTCGTCACCTCAACTGCATAGAAAGCTGGAAAGATCCCTCGCTCCCCAGTTCTCATGTTATACGCCTCATACCAGTAATCCTCAGCTTGGACCTCCACATAAACCGGATCCTCTGCCTCCAGCTCTAGCTCCCCTGGGTGGCGGGGCATGAACCTGCAACCAAGGGTAAAAATCAGATCATGGTTACTCTATGTACACAAAGCTTTTTTTTAAATATATAGGAACAAAACATAATCGCTTAAAGATCATATACAACTACTTCATACTCTACATGTTTCGCTCAATGAGCTTCTTCAGGAGTTATCAGATCATGGTGTACAGAAAATGTCTCAGCTTAGGAGCTCCATTTAACTACAGCAATTGGTGGCAGGGCACAGCTAATAGATAAATAGGAAGAGTCAGACCCTCTGTCTGGTGTCACTAGGACAGGGAATGGGGTGGGATTATTTCATAGATTTGGGTAGTAAAAGGTCACTAGAGGGTACCACATCCCGAAAGGAACAGAATCAATTAGGTAGGGAAATGGGACTTTCAAGGTACCAAAAGAACATATAGAAAATGATCTTATATAAAAATATAGGGCCAGATTCACCAAAAAGATACGACGGCGTTTCTCCTGATACGCCGTCGTATCTCTGTTTCTATCTATGCGACTGATTCATAGAATCAGTTACGCATAGATATCCCTAAGATCCGACAGGTGTAATTGTTTTACACTGTCGGATCTTAGGATGCAATACCTCGGCCGCCGCTGGGGGAAGTTCGCGTCGTAAACCAGCGTTGGGTATGCAAATTAGGAGTTACGGCGATTCCCGACGGATTTTTGCGTTCGCTACGTCGCCGCTAGTCTAGTTTCCCGTCGCAAAGTTAGTCATTATTTGACCTGCCCTAACTTTACTCAGCAATCGTATTGCTGTATAAAGTATGGCCGTCGTTCCCACGTCAAAATTTTAAATTTAACGCCGTTTGCGTAACACGTCCGGGAATACGCGGCGTCGTTCGAAAAAATGACGTCACGGCGCGCAAAGCACGACGGGAATTGCGAAACTGAGCATGCGCAGAAGGTCCGGCGCAGGAGTGCGCCTAATTTAAATGGCACACGCCCATTTGAATTGGCCCGCGTAGTTTTTATCGCAAGTTTCTCGGTGAATCAGGCACTTGCGATGAAAACTTGCGGCGGTGAAACGTATCTACGATACGTTACGCCGCCGCTCACCTACGTGAATCTGGCCCATAATTTTTTTAATATCACACAAAGTTTTTTTTTTTCAAATATATAGGAATAAAGCATATCGCTTAAAGATCATATACAACTACTTCATACTCTACAAGTTTCGCTCATTGAGCTTCTTCAGGAGTTATCAGATCATGGTTACTCTATGTACAAAAAATGCCTCAGCTTATGAACTCCATTTAACTACAGCAATTGGTGGCGGGGCACAGCTAATAAATAAAAAGGAAGAGTCAGACCCTCTGTCTGGTGTCACTGGGACAGGGATTGGAGTGGGGATCTGTCAAACTCGGACATAGATGACGAATTAAATC
The DNA here is from genome assembly GCF_905171775.1 of Rana temporaria. Taxonomy (NCBI): domain Eukaryota; kingdom Metazoa; phylum Chordata; class Amphibia; order Anura; family Ranidae; genus Rana; species Rana temporaria. The sequence continues at coordinate 23,085,740 of NC_053499.1, read as the reverse complement.
GAATCATTTTTAGCAGAGTGTGGAAGGAATAAAGCTTCCGCTGGACTTTTAATACCACGATGTCCCCTCTGGAAAGATTTCCCCTCATTGCCTATCTCCAGTGTTTCACTTTGTACTGACTAGTATTCCAATGTTTCTCTTCTCCCTGTTTTTCTCCATCACTCAGCTAATGAGACCCCAGAGTTGATGGAGAGAGGCATGGGAGGGTCAAACAAGGATGCCATGAAGGGCACTAACATCCTCCTTATCAACTGATTATGCCAATGGTTGTTAGGACGCTGGCAGCTAGAAGATTGTAAAGGTGCCCAATGAAAACCTGTGGCTTTGTGTAACTAAAAAGGTATTCTATTGGATTGTGGTCAGAATTATGGGGTGGGGTTGTTTTCAGGGGTTGGGCTTGACCCCTTAGTTCCAGTGAAAGGAACTCTTAAAGCGGGGGTTCACCCAAAAAATTTTTTTTTCATTTTACACACTTTAGATCAACCATAGTAACGGCATTTAAATTCGGCGTATTTTTTATTTTTTTTTGCTCTGTACATACCTTTTATAATCAGTTTTTCTCCAGGGCTTCCGGGTTCCGATGACTGCAGGACTGGGCGTTCCTATCCTTTCGTTGGATGATTGACGGCTTGTGAAACAGGTGACCTGTCGCACAACGCGCGTCACCAGATGTCGGGAAATAGCCGAGCTGCAAGTCGGGACTATACGGCGCCTGCGCAGTCAGCTCTACACGGCGGACGCAGGCGCCGTATAGTGCCGACTCTTAGCTCGGGTATTTCCGGAAATCTGGTGACGCGCGTTGTGCGACAGGTCACCTGTTTCACAAGCCGTCAATCATCCAACGAGAGGATAGGAACGCCCAGTCCCGCAAGCATCGGAAGCCTGAGGCAGGGATAGGAACGCCTAGTCCCGGAGTCATCAGAACGCGGAAGCCCTGGACCAAATCAGAATATAAAGGTAAGTACGGAGAAAGAAAAAAAAAAACTTGCCAAAAGTTAATGCCCTTAATATGCTGCCTCTAGTGTTAAAAAATCGTTTTTAGGGTGAACCTCCACTTTAAGGCGTCAGCATACCGAGACATTTTGGACAATTTCATGCTCCCAACTTTGTGGGAATAGTTTGGGCACGGCTCCTTCCTGTTCCAACATGACTACACACCAGTGCACAAAGCAAGGTCCATAAAGACATGGATGAGCGAGTTTGGGGTGGAGGAGCTTGACTGGCATGCGCAGAGTCCTGACCTCAACCTGATAGAACACCTTTGGGGTGAATTAGAGCGGAGACTGTGAGCCAGGTCTTCTCGTCTAACATCAGTGCCTGACCTCACAAATGCTCTTCTGGAAGAATGGTCAAACATTCCCATAGACACACTCCTAAACCTTGTGGACAGTCTTCCCAGAAGAGTTGAAGCTGTTAAAGCTGCAAAGGGTGGGCCAACTCAATATTAAACCCTACAGACAGATAGCCAGATTCACAAATAGTTACGTCGGCGTATCAGTAGATACGCCGACGTAACTCGGAATCTAAGCCGTGGTAAGTTTAAGTGTATTCTCAAACTGAGATACACTTAAACCTAGCTAAGATACGACAGCCTGCGCCGTCGTATCTTAGGGTGCAATATTTAGGCTGGCCGCTAGGTGGCGCTTCCGTTGAGTTCGGCGTAGAATATGTAAATGCCTAGATACGGCGATTCACGAACGTACGTGCGCCCGTCGCAGTAAAGATACGCCGTTTACGTAAGGCGTTTTCCGGCGTAAAGTTATTCCATCAAATAGCTGGCCTAGTCAATGTTAAGTATGGCCGTCGTTCCCGCGTCAAAATTTGAAAATTTTACGTCGTTTGCGTAAGTCGTCCATTACATGGGGCTGGACGTAATTTACGTTCACGTCGAAACCAATACGTCATTGCGGCGTACTTTGGAGCAATGCACACTGGGATATGTACACGGACGACGCATGCGCCATTCATAAAAAAAAGGTCAATCACGTCGGGTCACCCTCCATTAACATAAAACACGCCCCCTCATCCTCATTTGAATTAGGTGCGCTTACGACGGCCCCATTTACGCTATTAAAGTTCATGTGTGTGTAAAGGCAGGTGTCCCAATACTTTTGACAATATAGTGTATGTGCAGTCAGACTGACCTTTTTTCTTTGATTTTTGGGCACCGTGAGGAAACTACGAAAAAAACTGTGCATAGACAAGGTCCCTAGTGAGAACAGCGCAAAACAAAAAAGCCATGGATCTTGAACAAGGCATGAAAGGTCTAAAAGTATATTAAGCACCAAGAATAGTCTTACTCACTTGAAGACGGCTCGATGCGTCTGTTCTCGTTCCTCCCCATTTATCAGACACGAAAACAAGCCAAATGAATCTGCACCTGCAAGAGGTAAGAAACTGAGGGCCTCTAAGAAACATATCACCGGCTGCCCTAAGAGCACCCAAAACAACACCATAAAACCAGAGCGCAATTATTACTAAAGCGGCCTCAACACTGGCAGAAATAATACAGGCTCTGGGACAAAGGGCATGGAAGGGGTCCATTCTGCCAACCTTTGCACCTCTGTTTCAGCGAATGCCCATTAGACATTTGGCTCGCAGAAATGCAAATGCGCGCAGAACTCTTAGCAGTATAGTAAACAGGCATGCACATGCGCACAGGAATGCATGTGCGCACACTCACACACTCAATGCATGTTGACGCCAGGACTATTTAGGGATACTCCTGCTCATGTTTAAGGGCTGACTGGTCTTTCAGCTATTCCCTGTGTCCAGCTACTACTCTGTTTGTTCCCTTGTTGCTGACTCAGCTTGCCTTTGACCTGAACTTGGATCCTGACTCTGCCTTGTTGCCAATTCCTGACCCTGGTTCCATTCCTGACCCTGGTACCGTTCCTGACCCTGGTTCCATTCCTGGCCACGTCTTTGCCTTGTGATTCTGTACCTAGCTGCCTGCCTGCTGCTGACCTTGGCCATCCCTGTGACCACGCTTCTGTTCCTGGCTCTGTTCCTACTTCCAGTTCAAGTGCCTACCTAGCTGTCTTCTGTATCTGCCCTGCTCACCACTAGGGATGAGCTTCGTATTGGACTCGAACATCGTATGTTCGATCGTTTGTCGAAATACGAACAAAACAGGTCGTTAGCGCCAAATTCGAGTTACGTTTCACAGACCATAATTCAATGCGGCATCGCTGGCTGATGATTGGCCAAGCATGCACTATGACCCGCATGCTTGGCCAATCACAGCTTGCAAAAAACGGAGAGCCATAATTGGCCAACACCAGGGTGGCACTGGCCAATTATGGCTCAAGGGGTTTAGTACACGCCCCACACTATAAAAGGCCGCCTGCAGGTCAGCCTTGTGTAGTGTGTTGCGGTGGTTAAGAGAGGACAGAGAGAGAGAGAGTGTCATTTTTAGTAGGTAGATAGAGCAGGCAGGCTAGTCAGTTAAAGTTACAGTGTGTAGAGGATATATATACATCCCAGGTGTTGTACATATATTTATACACTGTATAGTTTAGCTAGATCAGTTCTTCCTAATTTACTGGCAGGCAGGTGATTGTGCTAGCTGCAGTATTCTTACGTGGTTTATTGCCTGTGTCCTCTGTAGTTTGCACCTAAAGCTACTTGGTGTGTACTGGCCGTGTGCTCTGTAGTTTTCACCTAAAGATTCAGGAGCAGTGATTTTAATGATGTTTAAATTAAAAAAATAAAAAAAATGAAAAATTCCTTTAAATATTGTACCTGCTGGGTGTCTATAGTATGCCTGTGAAAAAGTATTTGAGAACCTGGGTCTTGCCCGAGGGAACATGTATCAATGGAAAAAAGTTTGAAAAACGGTAGTTTTTTCAGGAGTCCTGAAAAAAACGACAGTTTTTAAAACTTTTTTCCCATTGATACATGTTCCCTGAGGCAAGACCCGGGTTCTCAAAGACGTTTTACAACAATAACTTGCATATTAGGCTTTAAAATGAGCACTTTTGAATTCAAACGTTCGAGTCCCATTGACATTCTATTCTAAATGTTCGCGCGAACGTTCGGTCCGTTCGAAGATTATGGTGCGAACCGAACAGGGGGTGTTCGGCTCATCCCTACTCGCCACAATGAATTTATTTTCTTAAGCCTGCTGGAGCTCTGACATGCCTCCCATCTGGAACCTGCAGCCCATGCGGAGTGCCCCTTTTAACTTCGGCTGGATCTCCATGCACAGTTACTGTTCCTGACCTGATGTTCTGCCAGCCTGCCCGGGACCGCATCACCTGCTGCAAGCACTCCTATCAACACCTGCCGGAAATTGTGTCCCTCAGTACCCTCTGTTTGATCTTCAGTGGGACCAGGGCTGAAGATACAAGACAGGCCCACCTCATCATTTCAGTCTCCCATTAGGTACGTGACACCAGGGCTGGACTGGGACAAAAATTTGGCCCTGGACTTCATCCAGACTGGCCCACTTTGACAGGTCTTTCCCATGGCGGCCGGACAACTCCACCCCCCCCCCCCCCCCGGGGCACCCAAGCCCCCTTTCCCCCTTCACTAGCCAACTAGGTACTGGTACTCTTATAGGCAGTACCAGTGAGGAAGCTAGACATTATTTCACCCGGGGCAAAGAATCAGTTTGGTGCCCCCCTTATGGGACAAGATAAGGCAGAAGTGAGAAACTCCCAGGCCATAGCTGTTGAGTCAGCTCTCTGTTCCCACCCCCATGCTCCTCTGTCATCCCCCCTGCTCCTCTGGTCCTCCCCCTGCTTCTCTGTTCCCCCCCAGGTGAGCACTGCGGGGAGGGAGAGACAGAGGAGCGGAGGGAGCGGCAGTCCACTGTCACTGAAGCCGGCCTACTGAGCGATCGACCCACCGGGAAACTCCCTGTAGTCCCAATGGCCAGTCCATCCCTGCGTGACACTCTGATGCGGGACTAAGGGCTCTTGTTTTCTAATATCTCCCAAAAGCCAATATACAAGAACATCATAAGGACGTCCCGAACAATATGACCAGTTGAACCATTCTAGAAGTGCGGCTTGATGATGTCATCAGTCAAGCTATCCTTGAAACAATGACTGCTGCACCATTCCAAGTAGGAAAAAACATCCCTATGTCCATCAAGCAGCCAATGGATTACTATGGCCCGATTCAGAGGTACCCATTGTTTGCCAGTATTATATCACCCAGTCGCCCCTGAATTATTATAAGAATAATACAATTCAATAGCCCGTTGAGGGAAAACATAACACTGATGTGGCTTGTGATGAAATTGAGTTTTACACCCCTGCAATAAAAAAGTATTAGTAAACTTTAACAATAGTTAAATATGACAATAAAAGTGTTTTATTATATCAGTTTGATAAGTGTAAAAAATAAATAAACTGCTCATCCAGCCAGAAATGTTGTGAGTTGATAACCTCCTGTGCTTTCTGCCTCTAGACCAGTGGCGGTGCGTCCATAAAGGTCGCAGGAGCACCGCCCCCTCTCTTCTATCACCCCTCTATTACCATAGATAGATTCATGTATTGCATGAATCTATCTATGGTCGCTGCTGCCACCCCCTATTCAGGTGTCCGGCCCCTTGTCGGGCGCCAGGCATCTGAAATACAGCGACTGGGGTGTTTTTCAAAACGCTGTGGGCTCTAATAGGCTTCCAAATTGGTAAACAATGCTGTGCGTTCGCTGTTTACTTAGTGTTGTGTTAGGGAAGCAAATAAATCGCTTCCCTAACACTGACACGCCTCTCAGCCAATCAGGTGCTCGGGTCTGGTTACCTGTCACCCGATTGGCTGAAGCGACAGGCGCTGTGATTGGACGCCTATAAGGCGTCCAATCATAGCAGAGGATGGGAGGAGGACGGGAGAAGACATAGAGGACTCGGAACGTGGAGGACAGCAGGACAGCGCAGGGGATGCACACTAGGGCAGCATTTGATGGGGCACAGTAGCGGCAATTGATGGGGCACACTAGCGGCAACTGATGTTGCACAGTAGCAGAAATTGATGTTGCACAGTAGCGGCAATTGATGGGGCACAGTAGCGGCAATTTATGGGGCACAGTAGCGGCAATTTATGGGGCACAGTAACAGAAATTGATGTTGCACAGTAGCGGCAATTGATGGGGCACAGTAGCAGCAATTGTTGGGGCACATTAGAAGCAATTGATGGGACAGGCACACTGGCAGCAAATGATGGGGCACAGTAGCGGCAATTGATGGGGCAAACTGGCAGCAATTTATGGGGCACAGTAACAGCAATTGATGAGGCACACTGGCAACAATTGATGAGCACACTGGCAGCAATTAATGGGGCACAGTGGTAGCAATTGATGGGCACACTGGCAGCAATTGATGGGCACACTGGCAGCAATTGATGGGGCACAGTGGCAGCAATTGATGGGCACACTGGCAGCAAAAATATTTTTTATATAGAATATTTGCATTTTGGCCTATTATTAGCACCTTATAGTGCCATCACTATCCTCATTGTACTTTTTTAATACAAATAAATTCACAGTTAGCAATGCAAGGATACATAGATAAAAATAAAAACAATACGGGCCGTATTCTGTACGGTTCACTCACTCGTACATCGCGACCGTCCATTCATGAAGACGTTGAGGAATTTTTTCGAGTAGGAGACATCGGCGTCTGGTGAAGAGGTGTCCGATAGACACATGGACCTTCGGACTCGGTTCCCTTCCCTCCCGGTTGCCCCCACGTGTTCATCCTCCTCTTCTTCATACTCCTCGCCTATGGCAGACTCATAAGGCGAAGAAACGCAATTATCGTAGACGGTACCGCTGTCGCTGTCGTCGCTGTACCCCGCATAACACTGCCGCAGGCTGACCAGTTGTAGCTGTACATTGTCGTCAACCACTAACGTGTATTTGACGGAGTCATAAGATAGTCCACTGGTGTCTGAGCTGACAGATGACCTCTGTAGTCCCCGATGGCCACCAACTCTTCCAGGGCAACCCAGATAGCCCACCCCATCCTCTCCTTCCTCCTCTTCCTCACTGATGGACAGCTGCTGCCTGCCTGAATTGGGGGGTCGGACGTTAACGTCTGCATCGGAGCTGACGGACATTCGGCAGGGTCCGGTCTGGGATACGAAGGGTCTTTCTGGTTCTGGAGGATCTGAACATCTCTGGACTGGAGTGAGGAAGATTTCTTCTGTGGGCTCCAGTCGTACATCAGTCTGGTAGCGGATACGGTCCCGATGTGGGTCCAAGCGGGTTCGGGCGTTGGAGCGCCCAGAGGGGTCATTGGTACCCTGAGTGGCATTGTGACGTCGACAGGGGGTGTCTGTTGAAGTGCCGCGATCCTGGGTGACAGCCGGTGGGTTCCCTTCATCACTTAGACATACGTGTTCATTGGATGGTGTTGTGTCCCCTATAGATTACAGAAAATATATAAAATGTAATTACAGTAAAACCTTGGTTTGAGAGCGTTTTGCAAGTCAAGCTAATTTTTTTTTTATACATTTTGACGATATACAAACAATGGGCTAGATTCAGGTAGAATTAGGCGGGCGTAGCGTATCTCAGATACACTACGCCGCCGTAAGTTTGAGCAGCAAGTCCTGTACTCACAAAGAACTTTCGCTGAAATTTACGGCGGCGCAGTGTAACTGGGCCGGCGTAAGCCCGCCTAATTCAAAATAGGCTGGTTGGGGGCGTGTTCTATGTAAAATACTAGTGACCCCACGTATTTGACGTTTTTAATGAACGGCGCATGCGCCGTCCGTGGACGTATCCCAGTGCGCGTGCTCCAAATGACGTCGGCAAATCGTCATGCTTTCGACGTGAACGTAAATTACGGCCAGCCCTATTCACAGACTAGTTACGCAAACGACGTAAAATTTTCAAATTTCGACGCGGGAACGACGTCCATACTTAACATTGGCTGCGCCATGTTTTTGGTGGTTTACCTTTACGCCTGAAAACCCCTTACGTAAACGGCGTATCTTTACTGCGACGGCCAGGAGTACGTTCGTGAATCGGCGTATCTAGCTGATTTACATATTCTAGGCGTAAATCAGCGTACACGCCCCTAGCGGCCAGCGTAAATATGCAGTTAAGATACGACGGCGTAGGAGACTTACGCTGGTCGTATCTTAGCAACATTTAAGCGTATCTAAGTTTGAGCATACGCTTAAAGTTGCGACGGCGGGGATTCGGACTTACTGATACGCCAGTCGTAAGTCTATGTGAATCTACCCCAATGTCTTGATATACAAGTAGCTAAAGAGAAGAGAGGAGCAAAATGGTTACATTTAACCACTTAAGCACCGGAAGGATTTACCCCCTTAACCCCTTTAATACAGGGCTTTTATACCACCTCAATACCGGGCCTATTCTGGCACTTCTCTCCTACATGTAAAATAATCATTATTTTGCTAGAAAATTACTCAGAACCCCCAAACATTTTATATATATATATATATATATATATATATATATATGTGTGTGTTTTTAGCAGACACCCTAGGGCAGTGATGGCGAGTGCAAGAGCATCATGGGAAATGTAGTTCCAAAACATCTGGGGTGCCGAGGTTCGCCATCACTGCTCTAGGGAATAAAATTACGGTCATTGCAACTTTTTATCTTGCATGGCATTTGCGCAATAATTTTTCAAACGCCTTTTTTTTTGGAAAAAAATGGTTTCATGAATTAAAAAAATAACAAAAAACAGTAAAGTTAGCCCAATTGTTTTGTAAAATATGAAAGATGATGTTACGCTGAGTAAATAGATACCCAACATGTCATGCTTTAAAATTGCGCACACTCATGCGATGTCACCAAACTTCGGTACTTCAAAATCTCCATAGGCGATGATTTGAACATTTTTACAGGTTACCAGTTTAGAGTTACAGAGGAGGTCTAGGGCTAGAATTGTTGCACACGCTCTAACGCACGCGGCGATACCTCACATGTGTGGTTTGAGGGCGTTTACATACATGGGGGTGTGTGTTCGCTTCTGAGCGCGAGCTACCGGGGACAGGGGCGTTTAAAAAATATATATATTATTTATTTTTTTATTTTACTTATTTTTTAAAATTTTTACACCTTTTTTTTATTTTATTTTTTTGATCACTTTTATTCCTATTACAAGGAATGTAAACATCCCTTGTAATAGGAATAAAAGTGATCAAACAAATAAAAATTTAAAAAAAGGTGTAAAAATTAAAAATGAGTAAAATCAAAAAATAAATAATATATTTTTTTTTAAACGCCCCTGTCCCCGGTAGCGCGCTCAGAAGCGAACACACACCCCCATGTATGTAAACGCCGTTAAACCACACATAGGAATGGTGTGTGACAGGTCCTCTTTAAAGTGGAGGTTCACCCTAAAACAAGTATATAACATTACATCCAGCATACTAACGACCTGTACAGTATGCTGGTACCTTTTTTTTTTTTTTTTGCCGTAAATACCCTTTATTGGCTGTTTTCCCCCCGGCTTCCGGGTTCTGATTCCCGCGGGACTGGGCGTTCCTATTGAGAGCTTCGATGGTGAAAAACTTCCCATGGCGCATAAAGCGCGTCACCAGTTTTCTGTAAATAGCTGACCTGCGAGTCGGCGCTATACGGCGCCGGCGCCATATAGAGCTGACTCGCAGGTCGGCTATTTATGGAAAACTGGTGACGCTCTTTATGCGCCATGGGAAGTTTTTTTCACCAGACGTCAATCATCGAAGCTCTTAATAGGAACGCCCAGTCCCAGGGGAATCAGAACCCGGAAGCCGGGGGGGGGAAATAGCAAATAAACGGTATGTACGGCGAAAAAAAAAAAAAGATACCAGCATACTGTACAGGTCGTTAGTATGCTGGATGTAATGTTAGATAATTGTTTTAGGGTGAACCTCCACTTTAAGGAGAGATGTGCAGTCAATAAGAGAGAGTTTACGAGGAAGGGAGGGGGGGGGGGAGGTGAGTCATAAGAGGACTAATGAGAGCTGCAGAGCTGGGGGTGTGCCTCTGTCTGTGTGTAAATCTAGGAAGTGAACAGGCAGCAGCTTCAGCTGCCCGCAGTTAAAATGATTGCAGACAGACTCGTTCGCGAATACGGCCGGACGTAATTTACGTTAACGTTGAAACCAATGACGTCCTTGCGACGTCATTTGGAGCAATGCGTGCTGGGAAATTTAGCGGACGGCGCATGCGCAGTTCGTTCGGCGCGGGGACGCGCCTGATTTAAATTTTACACGCCCCCTAGCCGCGGAATTTGAATTCCGCCGGGGGATTTACTATACGCCGCCGCAACTTTACAGGCAAGTGCTTTCTGAATAAAGCACTTGCCTCAAAAACTTGCGGCGGCATAACGTAAATCAGATAGGTTACGCGGATCTAAAGATCCGCTGACCTATCTGAATCTGGCCCAATGTTTTTATCACAAATTATGTGAGAAGACTGCACTTCCTCTTTAAGGTCATAATGCTTCATTTTCCTGATTGAGGTCTTTTAGGAAAATACCGCATTATGTCCACTAGATGGAGCTGATACTCATTGGAAATAAACATATTAGAAACAATACAGGGTTATTCATGACACCAGAATGAATGCTATGGAATTGGTACAGCAAAAGATGAAGATAAAAGTACTTACCTGTCTTGAGTGGAGAGGAGGAGCGAGACACCCTCTCCTGCCAGCTGTATTTCTTCGCCAGAGAGTTATTATTCAAAGTGTCCTGTAAGATCAATCAAATGGGAAGATGTCACTACTCAGTGTAAGAAGAACCACAAGCCAATCTAGCAGTCCAATATCAGCAATCAATACATCCAATCAGATTGCTGAAATGAGATCATGTATACTTTATATTCCAGGCATTTATAGAACGACGTCACTGTACGTTATATACCACTTGTTACAATAATTGATCTTATGTTTCTATAGTGTCTACTGTCCGGGGGCGCCAAACATTTTACCCGCTGTTGGGTCTGCCATCTTGGGAAGGAAGACTTTTTCCTGTTCCCCCCCCCCCTTTTTTAATTGGTTGATAGGTATTTAGGGCCTGATCCACAGCCGCCGAGCGCAACTTAACTTTTCAGAGTTAAAGGGGTTGTAAAGGAAAAAAATGTTTTCCCTAAATAGCTTCCTTTACCTTAGTGCAGTCCTCCTTCACTTACCTCATCCTTCCATTTTGCTTTTATATGTCCTTATTTCTTCTGAGAAATCCTCACTTCCTGTTCTTCTGTCTGTAACTCACCACCGTAATGTGAGGCTTTCTTCCTGGTGTGGAGAAAGCCTCTTGAGGGGGGAGGGGCTGAGCAGGAGGGTCAGGACGCCCACTAACACACAGCTCCTTTCTCTATCTGCAAAGTAGAGAGTGTCCTGACTTGCCTGCTCGCCCCTCAAGAGGCTTTCTCCACACCAGGAAGAAAGCCTCACATTACTGTGTGGAGTTACAGACAGAAGAACAGGAAGTGAGGATTTCTCAGAAGAAATAAGGACATTTAAAAGCAAAATAGAAGGATGAGGTAAGTGAAGGAGGACTGCACTAAGGTAAAGGAAGCTATTTAAGGAAAAATAATTTTTCCTTTACAACCCCTTTAAGTTACACTGCCGCAAATCTCCCAAGTTAGGTGCCGATCCACAAAGCACTTACCTGGAAATTTGCGGCGCTGTAACTTAACTCCGTCCGGCGCAAGGCGTTCCTAATACAAATGGGCGATTCCCATTTAAATTAGGCGCGCTCCCGCGCCGAACGTACTGCGCATGCTCAGTCGGGTGACTTACCCGACGTGCATTGCGCTAACTGACGTCGCTCCGACGTCATTTGCTTAGACGTTAACGTAAATGGCGTCCAGCGCCATTCACGAACGTCTTACGCAAACGACGTAGAATTTCAATTTCGACGCGGGAACGACGGCCATACTTAACATGGCTTAAGAGAGCTAGGGCTGAGCCCTAGTTTTTTGCGGCGTAACTCGACGTAAACGACGTAGAATTAGTGCGACGGGCCTGTCGGAACGTTCGTGGATCGCCGTACGTGTTCATTTGCCGGCCTAGAATTGCATCCTAAGATCCGGCAGTGTAATTCAATTACACATGTCGGATCTTCTGCCTATCTATGGGAAACTGATTCTGTGGATCAGTTCCATAGTTAGGACCAGGGATACGACGGAGTAACAGCAATTACTCTGTCGTATCTCTTTTGAGGATTTGGCCCTTAAATTCTGCACATTTGTTACCCCACATTTATCACATGCCTGATGAAGGGGTCCTGCGTGACTCCGAAACGTTGCACTCTCCTTGTGTTGTGATCATGCAAAAAATCATCCGTTTGGACGCTATTCATGTCGTTCCATGGAGTGCGGGAAAATATCTACATTGTAATGGGTAACGACGGGTACCCTCCTGTATGGATGGACTCTAATGGCGACCTTAAAGTGGATGTAAACCCCCAAAAAAAAAATTGATGTCACAATGTAGAGAATAAGATTTCCTATCATCTGTGCCCAGTCTTGCCACACAGAGTTAATCCAGCTCTGAGCAATCCTCTTTTATTGTTCAGTGAAAATTAACAGACTTCCAGATAAAAACCTGTCTAAATAAAAAGTCCTTTCCTCTCTCCTTGCTTTGAGTGACAGGTTATTTACAGATCTAGCTTGGACATGTTTATCATATGTTATGTTATGTTTATCATAATATGAGGTGATCCACAGTTTGTATATTACCAGGATGTGTTATGTGGGGGAGGGGTGGATTTCTCACTTTTTATACTGTGGATCACCTCATATTATGATAAACATAACATAAGATATAATAAACATGTCCAAGTTTTTATTATTATTATTAAAACATGTCCATGTTTTTATATATATATATATATATATATTAATAAAAATAAGTAAATATAAATAATAAAAAATAATAATATAATTAAATAATATGAATAATATTTATAAAAAAAAGTATAAATAATATAAATTATAAATATATAGTAATATAAATAATAATAATAATATGAATAATAATAATATGAATAATAATAAATAAATAAATATAATTTTTATAATGTATAATATAGGGGGGATCTAATTGAGATTATAATTTAAAAGGGGACTCACCTAATGGGACCCTGATATAAGGAGGCTCTGATGGGGATTTGTTTTGGTGCTAAAATATTTGTAAAATATATATTAAAATGTATATATTTTTTATATCTCTATAAAAAAAATATTTATAGCAATAAAAATAAGTAAATATAAATAATAAAAAATAATAATATAATAAAATAATGATTATAAAAAAAGTATAAATAATAATAATAAAAAATAAATATTATTTTTATAATGTATAATATACATTCTAACATACAGAAGCAACATCTGCTCTGTTAAATCCAATCCTCCCAGATATCATAGAGTTGGCGGTACTTCTATCTCCTGCTCACACCTCTCTCACTCCCATAATAATGGTCCCTCTCTGCACATTGATCACCACAGGCCGCCAGTTGCCAGCCGCTGTGAACACGCCGCATGTTATTTCCCAGACGCTGTGATCCCGCCAGGAGAAAACTGCTAACCTACAAAAATAAAACGCTCAGCTATTTATTGTAGGAAAACGTTCTGCAACTGTGACTGGAGCTCTACAGAGACACAGAAGACAAAAAAACGCTTTAATCTGATAATAAACCCTCCAAATAGGACCATTCTATGTAATCCCCAGGGAGAAAAATGCATATGGCAGCCTACCAATCCTCACATGCGCTGGCTGCATTTGTTTTCCTTTTATTCCCTTTAACTATTTCTTTTTCATTGATTATTATTGATTATTATTGATTATAATTATTATTGATTATGAAGAATGCAGCAAAATAATGACGATTTGGGGTCTATTTATAAAAAAGAAAAAAATCACTTTGTGAATAATCCTTGTAATGCGTCTAATATGTAATATATGTACAGGATATACAGTGCCTTGAAAAAGTATTCATACCCCTTGCCATTCTCCACATTTTCTCATGTTACAACCAAAACATTCATTTTATTTTATTGGGATTTTATGTGATAGAAAAACACAAAGTGACACATCATTGTGAAGTGGAAGGAAAATGATAAACGTTTTTTTTTTTCTTTACAAATTATTATATGAAAAGTGTGGCGTGCATTGTATTCACCCCCCCCCCCCCCCCGACCTAATATCTCGGGGAACCAATCGCCTTCAGAAGTCACCTAATTAGTAAACAGAGTCCACCTGTGTGTCATTTATTCTCAGTACAAATACAGCTGTTCTGTGAAGCCCTCAGAGGCTTGTTAAAGAATTTATTATATTCCAACTTCAAAAGGTTATATTCTTTCTATTTTATTCTACAGTATTCTATTGTTTTTTTTCTTCTATTTGAATTCAAATGTATTCTATTTGAAATTAGAATTTCACAAAATGGGTATACTCTATTATTTTATTCTAGTCTATTCTTTTTTTTTCATTGTATACGGTTTCTTTTTTTTTCTATTTTATTCTGTTCTTTTATTTACTATTCTATTTTGTTCTGTTTTACGCTATTCTATTCTTTTTTTATTCTAAAACTTAATTTTTTTTTATTCTATCCCTTTTCTATTTTTTCCATTCTTTTTTTTCTGTTCAATTTCTATTCCTTTTCTATTCTATTCTTTTTTTTTCTATTAAATTCTAATGTATTCTATTTGAAATTTGATGGCACTGACAGGTGGCTGTTATGGGCACTGATAGGTGGCTGGCACTGTTAGATGGCACTGATAAATGGCACTTATGGGCACTGATGGCACTGACAGGTGGCTGGCACTGATGGCACTGACGGGTGGCTGGCACTGATAGGCAGCAGTTATGGGCACTGATGGCACTGACAGGTGGCTGGCACTGATAGGCGGCTGTTATGGGCACTGATAGGTGGCTGGCACTGATGGCCGGCACTGTTAGATGGCACTGATAAATGGCACTTATGGGCACTGATGGCACTGACAGGTGGCTGGCACTGATAGGCGGCTGTTATAGGCACTGATAGGTGGCTGCCACTGTTAGATGGCACTGGTAAATGGCACTTATGGGCACTGATGGCACTGACAGGTGTCTGGCACTGACAGGTGACTGGCACTGATAGGCGGCTGCTATGGGCACTGATAGGTGGCTGGCACTGCTGGCTGGCACTGCTGGCTGGCACTGTTAGATGGCACTGATAAATGGCACTTATAGGTACTGATGGCACTGACAGGTGGCTGGCACTGATAGGCGGCAGTTATGGGCACTGATAGGTGGCAGTTATGGGCACTGATAGAATCCTGGCACTGTTAGATGGCACTGATAAACAGCACTTATGGGCACTGACAGGTGGCTGGCACTTATGGGCAGGCACTGAAATGCAGCAATAAATGACATGAGGAAAGTATTTTGAAATGCTATGCTGCAGCGCCCATCTTGGTACACCCTGCACTAGGCATCAGTAAGTATCAGCAGACATCTTGTTACACCCAGCCTGAACTATATGGGATGGGTGTAACAAGATGCCAGCTGCTGGCTTACTGTGGCCAAGTGCAGGGTGTGCCAAGATGGGTGTCAGGATGTCCAAGCTGACGGCAACCGCTCCGCCCACTGAGGCTGCCCACCCACTCCGCCCGATCCGCCTACTGATGCCGCCCGCCCTCTCCGCTCCAAACTAAATCCGCTCCGCCCACTGAGGCCGCCCGCCCTCTCCGCCCAATATATCCGCTCCTCCCACTGAGGCCGCCCGATCCGCTTACTGACGCCGCCCGCCCTCTCCGCCGACCAAGTATCGGGTCAGGCATCGGGCACATATACTCGCACAAATGCTCGGTATCAGTCCCGATACAGATACTAGTATCGGAATTGGGGACAACCCTACATGTGTGGCAGCGCAACGCAATAAGTAGCATTGCGGCACAAAAAAGGCTCAGCTGCGATTTCCTGTATGTCAGGGAATGTTGGCGGCCATTTTTTTTCAATGGCCGCCTTAAAATGCGGCATAATGTGCGTTCCTGCGCCGCTAAGACGGAATTTGGCCCTTGTAGGGATTTTGTTCAGAAAAAAAAAAAGATCCCCTTTGATTTCCATCAGTCAGTCTGCAAACAATTTCATCTGGAAAAAAATGAGAAATAGTCGGCGTGCGCCCGGCGCCCACACGGCGAGCCCGTGACTGAGATCCTTTGTGTCACATAATGGGGTGGGTGACGGATGGTGTCAGGCAGAGGAATCTCGGATGACTCAACACGGCCTGAGCTGTCATTTCCCGACCGCTGTAACCATGGCGACCAACGCTAATGGGGCAGAAGGAGCCGCGAGAGAGGGAGAGACGGACAACGCGGCGGAGAAGAGGGGGGGGGGGGGCGGGGGTCAGAGGTCAGGCGGGGGTCAGAGGTCAGGCGGGGGTCACTGGGATAAGTCATCATCGGCCAGCTCTCATCCCATTAGCAGCCATTCACAGGATTACATCCTTACTATTAGCCGAGATTACAGCGTGACGAGGAGAGTGCGTCTGTCACCGGATAAAACCCCCGACCTATACACACGCGTTTCACCCGCTCACACCGACCGTCCTATAGGGGGAGCTGTCACTGCGTCACACACACGCGCGTTTCACCCGCTCACACCGACCGTCCTATAGGGGGAGCTGTCACTGCGTCACACACACACGCGTTTCACCCGCTCACACCGACCGTCCTATAGGGGGAGCTGTCACTGCGTCACACACACGCGTTTCACCCGCTCACACCGACCGTCCTATAGGGGGAGCTGTCACTGCGTCACACACACGCGTTTCACCCGCTCACACCGACCGTCCTATAGGGGGAGCTGTCACTGCGTCACACACACGCGTTTCACCCGCTCACACCGACCGTCCTATAGGGGGAGCTGTCACTGTGTCACACACACGCGTTTCACCCGCTCACACCGACCGTCCTATAGGGGGAGCTGTCACTGCGTCACACACACGCGTTTCACCCCCTCACACCGACCGTCCTATAGGGGGAGCTGTCACTGCGTCACACACACGCGTTTCACCCGCTCACACCGACCGTCCTATAGGGGGAGCTGTCACTGCGTCACACACACGCGTTTCACCCGCTCACACTGACCGTCCTATAGGGGGAGCTGTCACTGCGTCACACACACGCGTTTCACCCGCTCACACCGACCGTCCTATAGGAGGAGCTGTCACTGCGTCACACACACGCGTTTCACCCGCTAACACCGGCCGTCCTATAGGGGGAGCTGTCACTGCGTCACACACACACACGCGTTTCACCCGCTCACACCGACCGTCCTATAGGGGGAGCTGTCACTGCGTCACACACACGCGTTTCACCCGCTAACACCGACCGTCCTATAGGGGGAGCTGTCACTGCGTCTCACACACACGCGTTTCACCCGCTCACACCGACCGTCCTAAAGGGGGAGCTGTCACTGCGTCACACAGACACGCGTTTCACCCGCTATTACCAACCGTCCTATAGGGGGAGCTGTCACTGCGTCACACACACACACGCGTTTCACTCACACCGACCGTCCTATAGGGGGAGCTGTCACTGCACCACACACAGCTCAACTATACACGCGCGTTTCACCCATTTCCTTACACTTCGCAGAGCTGATTGGAGGGAAGGGACACACCCTCCTTCACACAGCACACAGGAGCAGAGCTGAGGCTGTCAATCAGCTGGAGATCCCTCCCCTGACACCCTTGTCAGAAGTGATTGATGCTGACAGAAGAGGAACGAGGCAGCAGACAGAAATAACACTTAGTGCTCCTGATTGAGACAAGTACACACTATAGAGGGATGTGCTTTGTTCATATTTCCTGTCTGAGGTTTACAACCACTTTAAATGGGGACACGTGTTCTGGTGACAACTGTCATAGAGGAAATCTTTCCACACTTTGTAGAGATCACCTTCTACTTCCTGCTGTGTCTCTGGCACAGGAAGTGAAGGGGAATCTCCCCCCCAGGGGGACACAGATGAAACAAATCCTGACAGATGCTGTAACCATTACCTGCTCTACTAAGAAAAAAAAACATGTTGGGCTTTACATAGCGGTCAGTTTTCTTCTTTCAGCCCGCTGGATTGAATGAAAACAAAACACTAACAGTGTGTACTAGGCTGAAAGCTGGCCACACATGCTACAATCTGACTGTACAATCTCTATACAATCTTCTTTAAGTACCTCCTGCTCGCGGTATAGTAAAATGACAGCAGGGGGGAATCTTCTCTCGTTGTGGGGGCAACGTCGTATGATCGCCCCAGTGTCACCGCTCTCACACACCCGCGAGTGACACGGCGTGACCCTGATCTCGGTAAGGAGCCGATCACACAGTTCTTTAACCATGTGATTGGCTGTGTCCAATCACAGCAGGTCACATCTCCTCACAGGGGAGACCAGGACAGGGAATCAGGGCAACCCCAACATCAGTGACAACAATCAGTGCCCATCAGTGCCGCTCATCAGAGCCACCTATCAGTGCTGCCTATCAGTGCCACATATCAATGCCACCAATCAGTGCCACCTATCAGTGCTCATCAGTGCCACCTATCAGTGCCGCCTATCAATGCCACCAATCAGTGCCACATATCAGTGCCACCTATCAGTGCCACCTATCAGTGCTGCTTATCAGTGCCACATATCAGTGCCACCTATCAGTGCTCATCTGTGCCACCTATCAGTGCTGCCTATCAGTGCCGCTTATCAGTGCTCATCAGTGCTGCCTATGAGTGCCACCTATCAGTGCTCATCAGTGCTGCCTATCAGTGCTCATCAGTGCCACCTATCAGTGCTCATCACTGCCACCTATCAGTGCTGCCTATCAGTGCCGCTTATCAGTGCTCATCAGTGCTGCCTATGAGTGCCACCTATCAGTGCTCATCAGTGCCACCTATCAGTGCTCATCAGTGCCACCTATCAGTGCTCATCAGTGCCACCTATCAGTGCTCATCAGTGCCACCTATCAGTGCTGCCTATCAGTGCTCATCAGTGCTGCCTATCAGTGCCACCTATCAGTGCTGCCTATCAGTGCTCAACAGTGCCGCCTATCAGTGCTCATCAGTGCCACCTATCAGTGCTCATCAGTGCCACCTATCAGTGCTCATCAGTGCTGCCTATCAGTGCTCATCAGTGCTGCCTATCAGTGCTCATCAGTGCCACCTATCAGTGCTGCCTATCAGTGCCATCTATCAGTGCTGCCTATCAGTGCTGCCTATCAGTGCCACATATCAGTGCTGCCTATCAGTGCCACCTATCAGTGCTCATCAGTGCTGCCTATCAGTGCCACATATCAGTGCAACCTATCAGTGCACATCAGTGCCGCCTATCAGTGCTCATCACTGCCACCTATCAGTGCCGCTTATCAGTGCTCATCAGTGCTGCCTATGAGTGCCACCTATCAGTGCTCATCAGTGCTGCCTATCAGTGCTCATCAGTGCCACCTATCAGTGCTCATCACTGCCACCTATCAGTGCTGCCTATCAGTGCCGCTTATCAGTGCTCATCAGTTCTGCCTATGAGTGCCACCTATCAGTGCTCATCAGTGCCACCTATCAGTGCCACCTATCAGTGCTCATCAGTGCCACCTATCAGTGCTCATCAGTGCCACCTATCAGTGCTCATCACTGCCACCTATCAGTGCTGCCTATCAGTGCTCATCAGTGCTGCCTATCAGTGCCACCTATCAGTGCCGCCTATCAGTGCTCAACAGTGCCGCCTATCAGTGCTCATCAGTGCCACCTATCAGTGCTCATCAGTGCCACCTATCAGTGCTCATCAGTGCTGCCTATCAGTGCTCATCAGTGCTGCCTATCAGTGCTCATCAGTGCCACCTATCAGTGCTGCCTATCAGTGCCATCTATCAGTGCTGCCTATCAGTGCTGCCTATCAGTGCCACATATCAGTGCTGCCTATCAGTGCCACCTATCAGTGCTCATCAGTGCTGCCTATCAGTGCCACATATCAGTGCAACCTATCAGTGCACAGCAGTGCCGCCTATCAGTGCTCATCACTGCCACCTATCAGTGCCGCTTATCAGTGCTCATCAGTGCTGCCTATGAGTGCCACCTATCAGTGCTCATCAGTGCTGCCTATCAGTGCTCATCAGTGCCACCTATCAGTGCTCATCACTGCCACCTATCAGTGCTGCCTATCAGTGCCGCTTATCAGTGCTCATCAGTTCTGCCTATGAGTGCCACCTATCAGTGCTCATCAGTGCCACCTATCAGTGCCACCTATCAGTGCTCATCAGTGCCACCTATCAGTGCTCATCAGTGCCACCTATCAGTGCTCATCACTGCCACCTATCAGTGCTGCCTATCAGTGCTCATCAGTGCTGCCTATCAGTGCCACCTATCAGTGCCGCCTATCAGTGCTCATCAGTGCCACCTATCAGTGCCACCTATCAGTGCTCATCAGTGCCACCTATCAGTGCTCATCAGTGCCACCTATCAGTGCTCATCACTGCCACCTATCAGTGCTGCCTATCAGTGCTGCCTATCAGTGCCACCTATCAGTGCCGCCTATCAGTGCTCATCAGTGCCACCTATCAGTGCTCATCAGTGCCACCTATCAGTGCTCATCAGTGCTGCCTATCAGTGCTCATCAGTGCTGCCTATCAGTGCCACCTATCAGTGCTGCCTATCAGTGCCATCTATCAGTGCTGCCTATCAGTGCTGCCTATCAGTGCCACATATCAGTGCTGCCTATCAGTGCCACCTATCAGTGCTCATCAGTGCTGCCTATCAGTGCCACATATCAGTGCAACCTATCAGTGCTCATCAGTGCCACCTATCAGTGCTCATCACTGCCACCTATCAGTGCTGCCTATCAGTGCCGCTTATCAGTGCTCATCAGTGCTGCCTATGAGTGCCACCTATCAGTGCTCATCAGTGCTGCCTATCAGTGCTCATCAGTGCCACCTATCAGTGCTCATCACTGCCACCTATCAGTGCTGCCTATCAGTGCTCATCAGTGCTGCCTATCAGTGCCACCTATCAGTGCTCAACAGTGCCGCCTATCAGTGCTCATCAGTGCCACCTATCAGTGCCATCTATCAGTGCTGCCTATCAGTGCCACCTATCAGTGCTCATCAGTGCTGCCTATCAGTGCCACCTATCAGTGCTGCCTATCAGTGCCCATCAGTGTGGCATATCAGTGCCTTCTCAACAGTTCCACCTAATCAGTGACCTTTTGTGCCGCCTCATCAGTTCCCATCAGTGGGACAGAAACTACACATTTTTATTTTTATTTTCAAAATGTTGGGTCTCTTTTCCTTCTTTTTTTTTTTATTGCAAAAAATAAAACCCCAGTGGTGAATAAATACCACAAGAAAGCTCTATCTGTCTCAAAAAATGAAAAAAATTGAGATATGACAACCAGATTGCAAGGTGTATGGCCAAGATCTGCGAACAATCATGTAATGTGTTGGTCTACCTTAACAATCTACTGACCTTTGATACAATCAGATTGGATTAGCCCTACATACAGAAGTTCCTGGTAGACCTAAATGACACCTTTTTCCATCAGATTGCAAGGTATTTGCCAGCTTTGGATACCGACAACCCTGCAATACAATGTCTACCTTCACAATCCAGTGAGTTCCTATCCAATCAGATTGGCTTTTTCCCCACATAGCTAAGTGAGATTTTACAGTCAGATTGCAAGGTGTATGACCAGATTTAGATACCAACAACCATGTAATATGACGGTCTATCTTAACAAGCCAGTGAGTTTCCATCCAATCAGATTGGCCGTTGCTCTATATAGCTGTTGGCTGAATTTCAATCCATCTATGGCCACCTTTAACCACCCAGACCATTACGCAGGTAAAGGACCTGGCCAGTTTTTGCGATTGGGCACTGCGCCGCTTTAACTGACAATTGCGCGGTCGTGCGACGTGGCTCCCAAACAAAATTGGCGTCCTTTTTTCCCCACAAATAGAGCTTTCTTTTGGTGGTATTTGATCACCTCTGCGGTTTTTATTTTTTGCGCTATAAACAAAAATAGAGCGACAATTTTGAAAAAAAGCTACATTTTTTACTTTTTGCTATAATAAATATCCCCAAAAAAGATATAAAAAAACTTTTTTTTTCCTCAGTTTAGGCCGATACGTATTCTTCTACCTATTTTTGGTAAAAAAAAAAAATCGCAATAAGCGTTTATCGATTGGTTTGCGCCAAATTTATAGCGTTTACAAAATAGGGGATAGTTTTATTGCATTTTTATTAATATTTTTTTTTTACTACTAATGGCGGAGATCAGCGATTTTTTTCGTGACTGCGACATTATGGCGGACACTTCGGACAATTTTGACACATTTTTGGGACCATTGTCATTTTCACAGCAAAAAGTGCTATAAAAATGCACTGATTACTGTGAAAATGACAATTGCAGTTTGGGAGTTAACCACAAGGGGGCGCTGAAGGGGTTAAGCTTGACCTCATATGTGTTTCTAACTGTAGGGGGGCTGGACGTGTGACGTCATTGGCCCAGATTCAGGTACATTTGCGCTCTATTTGCGGAGGCGCAGGGCAACGATTTTGCCCTGCGCCCCCGCAAATATTTTGCGCTGCCCTCGATTCACGGAGCAGTAGCTCCGTAAATTGCGAGGGCGCGCCCGGCAAAATTGCCCGGCGTAAGCGCGCGCAATGTAAATGATCCCGCCGGGGGCGGGAATCATTTAAATTAGGCTCGCTCCCGCACCGAGTGTAGAGCGCATGCTCCGTCGGGAAACTTTCCCGACGTGCATTGCGGCAAATGACGTCGCAAGGACGTCATTTGCTTCAAAGTGAACGTGAATGGCGTCCTGTGCCATTCACGAATCACTTACGCAAACGACGTAGATTTCAAATTTCGGGACGCGGGAACGGTGGGTATCCTTAGCATTGGCTGCGCCTGCTATTAGCAGGAGCAGCCTTACGCTAAGCACGCCGTACGGAAACGACGTAACCTGCGTACGCAGGGCCCGCGCAACAATTGTGAATCGGTGTTAGTATGCAATTTGCATACTATACGCTGATCACAATGGGAGCGCCCCCTAGCGGTCATCGCTAGAATGCAGCCTAAAATCTGCATGGCATAAGAGCCTTATGCCACGCAGATTTTAGGCTGCAGTCGGCGTTACGATGTTCCTGAATCAGGAGCATTCGTAACGCCGGAGCAAGTCAGCAATTGCGCTGTGTAACCTATGGTTACACAGGCGCAATTGCTTCTTGAATCTGGGCCATTGATCGCCTTTCCCTATATCAGGGATCACACGATCAATGACAGCGCCACAGTGAAGAACGGGGAAGGTGTGTTTACACACGGCTCTCCTCGTTCTTCAGCTCCGGGGAGCGATCGCAGGACTCCAGCGGCGATCGGGTCCGTGGGTCCCATGGTCACGGAGCTTCGGACCGGGTCGTGGGCGTGCGCCCGCGACCCACGGCTGGGCACCTAAAGAGGACATACCTGTACGTGCTTGTGCCGAGCCGTGCCATTCTGCCCACGTATATATATGCAGGAGGCGGTCCTTAAGTGGTTAAATGGCTGTAAACCTCAGAAATATGAACAGAGCATTTCCCTCTATAGTGTGTACTAATCTCAACCCAGAGCACTAAGTGTAATTTCTGTCTACTGCTTCCTTCTTCTGATAGCAGCATTTGACCTCCTATTATATGGTTTTGGTAAATCTAAAAGGAAATCTATAGAAGAAAATTGTATAATGTATGGCCAGCTTAAGACCCCCATACACACTATACAACTTTTGTTGTCAGATTTCCTGTAGATTTACCAAAACCAGTAGTAGAAGGGCCTGCCTGATTGCATTTAAACTCCTAAAGCGGAGTTCCACCTAAAAATGGAACTTCCTCTTAACCCACTCCTCTCCCCCTTACATGCCACATTTGGCATGTAATTTTTTTTGGGGGGGGGGGAGTGGGGGCTTCAGGAGAAGGGGACTTCCTGTCCCACTTCCTCCTTCCGCCGAGGGGCTGGTAAGGCGATTAGCTTAACCACTTCCCGACCACCGCATGTACATATACGTTGGCAGAATGGCACGGACAGGCACATTGGCGTACCTGTACGTCCCTGCCTAGACGGGGGTCCGATCGCGACCCCCCCCGGTACATGCGGCGGTCGGATCCCCTCGGGGAGCGATGCGGGACGACGGCGCGGCTATTTGTTTATAGCCGCTCCGTCGCGATCGCTCCCCGGAGCTGAAGAACGCGGAGAGCCGTATGTAAACACTGCTTCCCCGTGCTTCACTGTGGCGGCTGCATCGATCGAGTGATCCCTTTTATAGGGAGACTCGATCGATGACGTCATTCCTACAGCCACACCCCCCTACAGTTGTAAACACACACTAGGTGAAGCCTAACTCCTACAGCGCCCCCCTGTGTTTAACTCCCAAACTGCAACTGTCATTTTCACAATAAACAATGCAATTTAAATGCATTTTTTGCTGTGAAAATGACAATGATCCCAAAAATGTGTCAAAATTGTCCGAAGTGTCCGCCATAATGTCGCAGTCACGAAAAAATCGCTGATCGCCGCCATTAGTAGTAAAAAAATAAAAATAAAATAAATAATAAAACTATCCTCTATTTTGTAAACGCTATAAATTTTGCGCAAACCAACCGATAAGCGCTTATTGCGATTTTTTTTACCAAAAATAGGTAGAAGAATACGTATCGGCCTAAACTGAGGGAAAAAAAATGTATATATGTTTTTGGGGGATATTTATTATAGCAAAAAGTAAAAAATATTGAATTTTTTTCAAAATTGTCGCTCTATTTTTGTTTATAGAGCAAAAAATAAAAATCGCAGAGGTGATCAAATACCACCAAAAGAAAGCTCTATTTGTGGGAAAAAAAGGACGCCAATTTTGTTTGGGAGCCACGTCGCACGACCGCGCAATTGTCTGTTAAAGCGACGCAGTGACGAATTGTAAAAACCCCTTGGGTCATGTAGCAGCATATTGGTCCGGTCCTTAAGTGGTTAATCGCCTTCTTGCAGCCCCTCCCTGTAGGCGAGCGCCTGTCCAATCGGACGGCGCCGCGCCGCTCGCGCATTGCGCAGTGCCGCTCGCGCATGCGCAGTGGGTGCCCGGCCGTGAACCCGAAAGCGGTCAATGCCGGGTGCCCACACTAGGAATGAAGACGCCGGCCGGCGAGGGGCGGCGAGGAGCGGAGCCCCGGCCGGCACGCCGCTGGAGCCGTGGAGCAGGTAAGTGTCCGTTTATTAAAAGCCAGCAGCTACACTTTTTGTAGCTGCTGACTTTTAATAAACTTAAAAACAGGCTGGAACTCCCCTTTAAGGTTTGACCTCATATTATATGGTTTTGGTAAATCTGAAGGAAAAAATCTGCAGGAAATTGTACAGTGTGTATCCAGCTTTATAGACAATCGCGTCCCTCTGTGTTTCTCTATATCCAACCTCCATCCCTGTGTATTGATCGAATCTCTGAATCGGTATTAGAGGACCCGTCATCCTATCAATGATCGTCTGTAAATACTCGTCGGTATGTGGCCCTCGATGGAGTATGCAAATTAGCAAAATACGCGAATTCCCGAACGTACGCCCGACCGACGCAGTGAAGTTACGACGTTTACGTAAGATTTGCGACGCGTAAAGTTGCCCCTGGGTCTATGAGGCGCAGTCAATGTTAAGTATGGCCGTCGTTCCCGCGTCAAAATTTACGTCGTTTGCGTAAGTCGCCTGTGAATGGCGCTGGACGCCATTTACTTTAGCGTCAAAAACCAATGACGTCCTTGCGACGTCATTAAGCGCAATGCACGTCGGGAAATTTTAGGCACAGTACGTTCGGCGCGGGAACGCGCCTAATTTAAATGATCCACCCCCCCTACCCGGATCATTTGAATTAGGCGGGCTTGCGCCGGAGGATTTACGCTACGCCGCCGCAACTTTACAGGCAAGTGCTTTGTGAATCAAGCACTTGCCCCGTAAAACTTGCGGCGGCGTAACGTAAATGAGATACGTTACGCCGCCGCAGTTTAAAGCCGTTCTACGAGAATCTGGCCCTGTGTATCCAGCTTTATAGACAATCGCGTCCCTCTGTGTTTCTGTGTATTGATCGAATCTCTGAATCGGTATTTGAGGACCCGTCATCCAATCAATGATCGTCTGTAAATACTCGTCGGTATGTGGCCCTCGAGGGAGGAGCCCGATCCCTCAATGTCACAGCAGCCAATAAATACATATACACGGGATCCATTCCTCTCACCTGTGTGCGTGGGGCCTGTGGGAAGAGGTTGAGGGTGGTAGGCCTCTTGGGTCGGTAGGTGTCCATGGATGGAGGCAGGAATGGTTTGGGGTCCACGGGGGCTCGCGTCTCCTCTTCGGAGATATGGCCGGCATCGATCAGGTCCAGCTGCAGCATCTCCGCCTGGATCCGACTGGCAGCTCCCCCCCCTCCCGAGGCAGGACCAGGCTCGGCACGCAGGCGGCTCTGGGGGGATCAGGAGACAGAGTCATGGGACCGGGGGGGGAGGGGGAGAGGGACACACAGTGACATCATCTGCTGGGAGGGGGAGCAGGGGTGGGTAACGTGACAGCCATCAATGGTTAAATGTCCCCAAGGAGCAGAGTGTCCCTGTAATAGGAAGGAACAGTTTGATGGAGCAGAGGAAGCACGAGCAACAGTGACAAATGAGCATGAGGAGGAGGAGGAGGACGGTGACAAATGAGCATGAGAAGGAGGAGGGTGACACCGGGTGACACCACGTTACAGGAGACACACTCAAGCAGAATAGTAATTAGCAATACAGAGAGATGAGGACAGGGAGAGGAGCAGATGGACCACACCGGGGAGGGAAGAGACACACAACCCACCACCTGCCATCCCTGCCAGGGACATGTGCTAGAAACTGAGACGTCAGGAAAACATGGCACAATCAGACATAACAAGCACATTATATATACACACACACCGCACAACCACAACTTTCACTAGCTCCAGACAGACAGAAAAAATAAACTCCATTTACTTCAGATAAATATATATATATTATTTTTTAACAAGAAAATATATATTTAATACAAATCAATAAAGTGACACTTAACACCTTGTTTTACAAAAAAAAAATATATATATATATATATATATATATAAGTTTTTAACCACTTCAGCCCGGAAGCATTTACCCCCTTCCTGACCAGGCTTCTTTTTTTTTTTTTTTTTTGCGATATGGCACGGCGTCACTTTAACTGACAATTGCGCGATCGTGCCAAGCTGTACCCAAACAAAATTGACGTCCTTTTTTCCCC
Source organism: Rana temporaria (assembly GCF_905171775.1). Classification (NCBI taxonomy): domain Eukaryota; kingdom Metazoa; phylum Chordata; class Amphibia; order Anura; family Ranidae; genus Rana; species Rana temporaria. The sequence goes on along the minus strand of NC_053499.1, from coordinate 23,058,520 downwards.
ACAAATAGAGCTTTCTTTTGCTGGTATTTGATCATCTCTGCGTTTTTTATTTTTTGCGTTATAAACAGAAAATGAGCGACAATTAAAAAAAAAAAAAAGCAATATTTTGTATTTTTTGCTATAATAAATGCCCCCGATTTTTTTTTTTTTTAACCACTTAAAACCCCGGACCTTTAGGCAGCTAAAAGAACCGGCCAGTTTTTGCGATTCGGCACTGCGTCGTTTTAACTGACAATTGCGCGGTCGTGCGACGTGGCTCCCAAACAAAACTGGCGTCCTTTTTTCCCCACAAATAGAGCTTTCTTTTGGTGGTATTTGATCACCTCTGCGGTTTTTATTTTTTGCGCTATAAACAAAAATAGAGCGACAATTTTGAAAAAAAATCTATATTTTTTACTTTTTGCTATAATAAATATCCCCCGAAAACATATATAAAAAATTTATTTTTTCCTCAGTTTAGGCCGATACGTATTCTTCTACCTATTTTTGGTAAAAAAAATGTATCGGTTGGTTTGCGCAAAATTTATAGCGTTTACAAAATAGGGGATAGTTTTATTGCATTTTTATAAATTTTTTTTTTTTTACTACTAATGGCGGCGATCAGCGATTTTTTTCATGACTGCGACATTATGGCGGACACTTGGGACAATTTTGACACATTTTTGGGACCATTGTCATTTTCACAGCAAAAAATGCATTTAAATTGCATTCTTTATTGTGAAAATGACAGTTGCCGTTTGGGAGTTAACCACAGGGGGCGCTGTAGGAGTTAGTGTTCACTTTGTGTGTGTTTACAACTGTAGGGGGGTGTGGCTGTAGGAGTGACGTCATCGATCGAGTCTCCCTATATAAGGGATCACTCGATCGATACGCCGCCACAGTGAAGCACGAGGAAGCCATGTTTACATACGGCTCTCCCCGTTCTTCAGCTCCGGGGAGCGATCGCGACGAAGCGGCTAAAAACAAATAGCCGCGCCGTCGTCCCGGATCGCTCCCCGCGGGAACCCGACCGCCGCATGTAGCGGGGGGGTCCCGATCGGACCCCCGACCCACGTCTAGGCAGGGACGTACAGGTACGCCAATGTGCCTGTACGTGCCATTCTGCCGACGTATATGTACATGCGGCGGTCGGCAAGTGGTTAAGTGTATTCTCAAATTGAGATACACTTAAATCTAGCCTAGATACGACCGCCGGCGCCGTCGTATCTTAGCTATCTATTTCCGCCGGCCGCTAGGGGCGTGTACACTGATTTACGCCTAGAATGTGTAAATCGGCGAGATACGCCTATTCACGAACGTACGCTTGCCCGTCACAGTAAAGATACGCCGTTTACATAAGGAGTTTTCAGGCCTAAAGATATTCCACCAAAAAGATGGCGCAGCCAATGTTACGTATGGACGTCGGAACCGCGTCAAATTTTAAAATGTTTACGTCGTTTGCGTAAGTCGTCTGTGAATGGGGCTGGCCGTAATTTACGTTCACGTCGAAAGCAATGAGTCTTTGCGGCGTAAGTTGGAGCATGCGCACTGGGTTACGTCCACGGACGGCGCATGCGCCTTTCGTTCAAAACGTCATTTACGTGGGGTCACGCTTTATTTACATAAAACACGCCCACCTCTTCACAATTTGAATTAGGCGCGCTTACGCCGGCACATTGACCAAGCAATTGTTATTCAAAGTGTGAGAGCGCTGAAAGCTGAAAATCGGCCTGGGCAGGAAGGGGGTGAAAGTGCCCGGTATTGACATGGTTAATATTGCTTTAATCTGATTGATCAAAATACGATCGTACTAATGAACAACGTACCGAATGATGCAAAATTAGCAATAATACTCCATCCAAGCCGATCAACTCAGGTTGATCAAATCTTTATGAATCGATCGGAAAGGGAAGTTATGACTATTCAATTGTTTGTGAATTGAATTGTTTTGATCGAATCACACATCGATCGGATAATAAGATCGAAGCATCTGTAGCCTACATTTACTCCAGCGAGGGGCGGACTGACCATTGAGTCACTCGGGCACTGCCCGAGGGCCCCATGCCATTAGGGGGCCCCACCAGGGATGCCAGGCTCAGTAAAACCAGGGACAGTATGTAAAAATCTATGGCCCAGATTCTCAAAGACTTACGACGGCGTATCTCCAGATACTCCGTCGTAAGTCCGAATGGCCCGCCGTCGTATCTATGCGCCTGATTCATAGAATCGGTTACGCATAGATTTGGCCAAGATACGAGCGGCGTAAGTCTCCTACGCCATCGTATCTTGGGTGCAATATTTACGCTGGCCACTAGGTGGCGCTTCCGTTGATTTCCGCGTCAAATATGTAAGTGAGCAAGATACGCCGATTCACGAACGTACGTACGCCCGTCGCAATTAGTTACGCCGTTTACGTAAGACATACGCCGGCGTGAAGGTAAAGCAGGTCTCTAGGTGGCGCAGCCCATGCAAGGTATGGACGTCGGAACAAGCGTATCTTTTTACGTCGTTTACGTAAGTCGTACGTGAATGGGGCTGTGCGTAGGTTACGTTCATGTCACAGGCATTGAGCCGGCGTATCTTTGGGCGTAAATACGACGTGATACTGAGCATGCGCGCGCATGCGCCGTTCGTTCGGCCATGCATCCACATGGGGTCACGCTTAATTTAAATACAACACGCCCACGACCTGCCTACTTTGAATTACGCGCGCTTACGCCGGCCGATTTACGCTACGCCGCCGTAACTTAGGACCCAAGTGCTTTGTGAATACAGCACTTGCCTCTCTAAGTAGCGGCGGCGTAAATAAGATACGCTACGCCCGCACAACGTAAAGCCGCCCTACGTGAATCTAGGCCTATGTTTTTTTTTACATCTGTCCCTGATATGTCCGAAACCGACATGCTTTTGATGTGAAAATCCCGCGATTTTAGCCGCCCCTGGCGTGCTGGCCATCTGTAAGCCCGGGGGCCCCATAATCTTCTATTGCCCGGGGGCCCCATGAGTTGTCAGTCCGCCCCTGACTCCACCCAATTTTTTTTTTACATTTTGGATGGAGTTTGGAGGACTTGTGGAGGTTTTATTGCTGTGACCCCATTAGGGAGATTTGGACAAAGACTTCCTCTATCGCCCTTATAGGAAATCCTGAATATATGATCGACTCATACCGATCACACACACACACAGCATATCCACACAGCAAGCATGGCCTGGGGTTGGTTCTTCTGCTCACCTTGCAGTGCCGGCTATCATTGCAGTGCAAACTGATTCCACATTCATCGGTGATCTCGGTGATCTCGGATAAATCGTCATCTTCAAATTCTTCCAGTGTGATGTCATGCGTAAGCCTGGCAAAAATAACAGGGGGCGTGAGGACGTCATCAGCATGCCATAGACATTAGAAACAATTACTGCAAATTTGTATCAGACAAGCACATGTGCACTACCCCTCCACCCATGTCTCCATGCTTTATTTTGTTGAACAATTACTTGAAAAACACCCCCAGCATTACTAGCTGCGGCCATTTTGAGTAAGGGCAGATAGCATACCTCCCAACATTTTGAGATGGGAATGAGGGACACATGGGCATCCGCTGAATTTTTTTTCGGGGGGGGGGGGGCACTTTGGCAGCGGCGATGCAGTCGCATTTAACCCTTTCTTCAAACACTAGCTGGGGTTAAAAGTGCCCGCTAACGGCCGAATAGCGCAGCTAAAACGATGGTAAAATGCCACTTTCAATGCCCATATAAATATAGCCTAGAGAATGTACAGACCCCCCCATTCTGCACAGAACCCACCATTCAGTACAGATGGACCCCCCATTATGCACAGACCCCTCCATTCAGCACAGATGGACCCCCCTTCAGCACAGACCCCCCCATTCCGCACAGACCTCTCCATTCAGCACAGACCCCCCTTCAGAACAGATGGACCCCCTTTAAGCACAGACCCCCCTTCAGCACAGATGGACCCCCCATTCAGCACAAACCCCCCCCCTTCAGCACAGACAGACCCCCCTCCTCCATCCCATTCAGTACTTCAGATCAGCCATCAGCGCGGCACAGGCAGAAGCTTCCCTCCTCCTGTGTACACATAAACATTGGAGGGGGAGGCGGCTTCACTCTGCTCGCTGTGCCTGTGTGACATCCGACCCGGGACTGCTCAAAAAGCCCGCAGCCGCCAGACTCTTCAGCACCTTCTTGATTTTCCAGGGGGGGTCATTTGCCCCCCCTTGCCTTATGGAGCGGACGCCCATGGAGGGACACCTACTAACAAACATATGTAGGTATAGGACCCGCCCCCTGCCACACCCCCTTAAAGGAGAATTAAACAAAAAAAAAGATTAATTAAATCCAAAAGGACTTTTTTTTACCACTACTATTCCTTTATATTGGCTTTTAAATGCAGCAATTTAGAATTTGGATGAAAGGTTTAGCACTGGGAAACACCTTTTGAAAGATAAAAAGTTCATTTTATATATAACTATATAGATCAGACCAAAATGAGGGACAAATGAGGAGGAAAGAGGGACAGAGGGACATTGCTCCAAATCAGGGAGTCCCTCCAAATCAGGGACAGTTGGGAGCTGTGCAAATGGTAGCATTGACTTCCTGGAATCCATCTGCTCTTAGCTCAGGCATGCAGGTAGGAAGGTGTGCTTAGTTGAGAAAGTCTCTCCTTCGTATAAAAAAAAAAAAAAATGCCAATGAAGACTCTTGCGATGTAAAACATCATTTTGGCCTAGGCCAGAAACCATGAAGCAAGTTTAAGACAAGTAAATATTATTATACAGGATTTATATGGTGCCAGCAGTTTGTGCAGCGCTTTAGAACCATCGGGCAAACAGTAAAGTTACAATGCAAATCAATACAGGAGGAATCAGAGGGCCCTGCTCAATACAGATTACAATCTAAAAAAAATAATCTACCTTCCTATCTATTTACTGATGATAGCAGTTTAAGGATAATTATATATTCACACACTAGAGGGCGCTGTATTTTATTATAATTCACAGCAATTAATCCGTCTCCCTGGCTGCATTTTACACCCTGGGGTAGATTCAGTAAGAAATGCGCATTTTTTACGTAGGCACAGGGAACCGTTTTTGCCATTTGCAAATTTTCTGCGCTACCCGCGATTCACGGAGCAGTAGCTACGTAAATTGCGTGTGCGCTCCGGCAAAATGCCCGGCGTAAGCGCGCGCAATTTAAATGATCCCGTAGGGGGCGGGAATCATTTAAATTAGGCGCATTCCCGCGTCGATCGTAGAGCGCATGCTCCGTCGGGAAACTGTCCCGACGTGCATTGCGGCAAATGACGTCGCAAGGACGTCATTTGCTTCAAAGTGAACGTGAATGGCGTCCAGCGCCATTCACGAACCACTTACGCAAATTAAGTAAAAATCGAACGTCGCGACACGGGAACGACGGGTATACTTTAGCATTGGCTGCCCCTGCTATTAGAAGGGGCAGCCTTACGCTAAACACGCCGTACGGAAACTACGTAAATTGCGTACGCAGGGCTCGCGCAACATTGTGAATCGGTGTTAGTATGCAATTTGCATACTATACACTGAGCACAATGGGAGCGCCCCCTAGCGGCCATCGCAAGAATGCAGCCTAAGATATGCGTGGCATAAGAGCCTTATGCCACGCAGATTTTAGGCTGCAGTCGGCGTTACGATGTTCCTGAATCAGGAGCATTCGTAACGCCGGGGCAAGTAAGCAATTGCGCTGTGTAACCTATGGTTACACAGGCGCAATTGCTTCTTGAATCCGGGCCCTTGTTCTTAGTCTTAATAAACCCATGACTGTAAAATAAGGGAACATGTCCCTAGGAATACAGCCCCGTCCATATAAAATGTTGTGTGGCGTCTTTCCATGACCTCTTCCACCCAGGACACAATATTCAGCCAATATCAATCTAATTTAATTACAAGGGGTTAAATGAAATAATTTGCTCATTAAACCGTCATCCGCTACCTAATTAAACCTAAATTATTGTGATGGGAAAATAAGCAGGGAGCAGAAGCTGCAAACATCACCCACTCAGCCTTACTGGGTACAGCTGTGCGAGGAGAAGATACTGTACCCAAGAGCTGACCTTCATCCTTATCACTATACAGAGGCAATCATCATCATCATCATCATCATCATCATCATCATCATCAATTACTGCTTGCTATGGGTTAGTGGACTCTTTCTTGTATAGTTTTTGATAGGGTGAAAAGGAGTTAAATTATGCTAGGTTTTTATTTCCATCTGTGATTTTCCCCCACTTCCTGTCCTTGGGCCCCACAACAATGTCATGGCCCAGTGCAGCTTCCCCTTTTGCCCTACCTTAAAGATGGCCCTGAGTCCATATTACTTGTCAGAAGTGACTCATTTAGATAGCAGAGGAAAGAGAGAGGACACAAGCATTACACTATTAGCTAGATTCAGATAGGGGCGCGTATCTTTAAGGCGGCCTAGCGTATCGTATTTACGCTACGCCGCCTTAAGTCAGAGAGGCAAGTGCTGTATTCACAAAGCACTTGCCTCCTAACTTACGGCGGCGTAGTGTAAATGGGGCCGGCGTAAGCGCGCCTAATTCAAATGAGGATGGGGGCGTGTTTTATGTAAATGTTTGGTGACCCGACGTGATTGACGTTTTTTACGAACGTCCGTGTACATATCCCAGTGTGCATTGCTCCAAAGTACGCCGCAAGGACGTATTGGTTTCGACGTGAACGTAAATTACGTCCAGCCCCATTCACGGATGACTTACGCAAACAACGTAAAAATTTCAAATTTTGACGCGGGAACGACGGCCATACTTAACATTGGCTACGCCATCTAGGGGGCAGCTTTATCTTTACGCGGCGTATCTCTTACGGAAACAGCGTATCTTTACTGCGACGGGCGCACGTACATTCGTGAATCAGCGTATCTAGTCATTTACATATTCTACGCGGAACTCAACGGAAGCGCCACCTAGCGGCCAGCCTAAATATTGCACCCTAAGATACGACGGCGTAGGAGACTTACGCCGCTCGTATCTTAGCCTAATTTAAGCGTATCTGGTTTCCAGAATACGCTTAAATTTAGGACGGCGCAGATTCAGAGTTACGCCGGCGTATCTACTGATACGCCGACGTATCTCTCTCTGAATCCAGCTATATGTGCTTTGGATTGAGGCAAGTACCCACTATAGGAGGATATGCTTTGTTCATTTTTAATTTCAGAGGTTTACAACCGCTTTAAGAACTTTTCTAATACAGGGACTGTTGATCTTGATTTTCTTTGAACCTAACAATGTCACTTTAAAACAACTATAATGTAATGTAATCTTTCCCCATCCTGTTCCTGCATGAGCAGTGCTGTTATGCAGTGGCCTAGATTCAGGTAGGGCTGCGCACTCTTACGGAGGCGCAGCGTACCGTTTTGACGCTACGCCTCCGTAAATTACCTGCGCTACGCTTCATTCGCGAAGCAGTAGCTCCGTAATTTGCGTGGGCGCTCCGTAAAAATGGCCGGCGTAAGCGCGCGTAAGTTAAATGATCCCGTAGGGGGGTGGATCATTTAAATTAGGCGCGTTCCCGCGCCGAACGTAGTGCGCATGCTCCGTCGGGAAACTGTCCCGACGTGCATTGCGGCAAATGACGTCGCAAGGACGTCATTTGCTTTAACGTGAACGTAAATGGCGTCCAGCGCCATTCACGATTCACTTACGCAAACGACGTAATTTTCAAACATCGCGACGCGGGAACGACGGGTATACTTGCTAATAGCAGGAGCAGCCTTAGGCCCCGTACACACGAGAGGATCCATCCGCTTAAAAATCTCAGCGGATCGGTTTCAGCGGATAGATCCCCTGGTGTGTACGTTCCAGCGGATATTTATCCGCGGATATTTCCGAATTCCAGCAGATAAAAATTTGTAGACATGTCTACAAATCTATCCGCTGGAATCGGAACCAGCGGATCGATCCGGTGGTCTGTACAGACTCACCGGATCGATCCGTCCGAACCCATCCCTCGCATGCGTCGCAATGATTCGACGCATGCGTGGATATCCTTATATGACAGCGTCGCGCACGTCGCCGCGTCATCATCGCGGCGACGGCGCGACACGTCATCGCGATGGGATTTCGGCGCGGTTTTCGATCCGATGGTGAGTACACTCCATCGGATCAAAATCCGTGGAAATACTCGAGAGGATTTATCCGCGGATACGGTCCGGTGGACCGTATCCGCGGATAAATCCTCTCCTGTGTACTAGGCCTAACGCGGAACCCGACGAACGCAAACAACGTAAAATGCGTACGCCGGGCGCGCGTAGGGTTGTGAATCGGCGTGAGTATGCAATTTGCATACTCTACGCTGACCACTACGGGAACGCCACCTAGCGGCCATTGTAAGAATGCAGCCTATGATACGACGGCATAAGAGCCTTATGCCAGTCATATCTTAGGCTGCAGTCGGCGTAACGAGCTTTCTGAATACAGAAAAGTCGTTACGCCGGCGCAACTAAGCAATTGCGCTGCGTATCTATGGATACGCAGACGCAATTGCTTACTGAATCCACCCCAGTATATACAGGGGAGTGGAGTAAACACAGGCACATGTTTTATTTGGGTATCAGGCACTACAAAGCCGCTACGCTGTCTTCCCATTGCAGAAACTGGAGCCAAAAGTGTTAATTTGTTGTACTTAGCGATTTCAATAGCGCCGCATTTTTTTAAATCCACATCCGGCTTTTTAATTAGAACAAGGCAGATTTTTTATTCCCAAACGGGGCACCCCAGAGCTCTAAAGCGCTTAGTCATCAGAAATCTCCCTCCATACATTATACATGGCTGCCTACATCTGTTCATTCTCCTTTAATGCACAAAGCTGCCGGGCATTCATGCATTTGTTCCCGTCTCTGGCAGACAGTCAGGACACAGACAGACAGCAAATCCCTCAAGCCAACTCGCAGTTCATGCAAATCTTTCAAAGACAAGAAAAGCCACTGGGCTCGTTATCTCACACCGCCAGATCCGCGAGGACGCGAGGACGCACACCAGGCCCCGCCCTTTTATGCAAATCAGCAGGCAAAAAATATCCCATTCCAGTTGGGGTCACTGGTGACATGTAGGGGTCAGGCCGCGTCGCTGGGTGCAACTCTACGCCTCACTGCGTTAACGTTTCCAAGTATCGCGCCGTAAACCGATTGGAATCTTCCCGTTTAAATATGCATCAAGTCGCTAATTAGATAAAGTAACAATTTTTTTATTTTTCGATAATTATTACAAGATAATAGCAAATGACGTCCTGCTACAAAGCCGCGTAGAAAGCCTGAGACCCTGCGCTCACTTGTGCTCTAGTCTGAAAGCTTCAATGTATAACTATTGACCACACATGTGTAGTGCTTATCTTATCCCCAAAGGAGCCGCAGTTTCTTCCTGGGACCCTGTCCCCAACTGTACAAGCAAGCACCACGCTCCATGACACAGCCAGGCTGAGGAGGGAATATTTATTGTATCAATGTATATACTGTACTCGGAATCACTCGGAAATACTTGGAAACACTCAGAAAAACTAAGTTCCTGGGGTTTCGGAGTTCAGCCGAGCTGTCCCTGAGTATTTCCGAGGCTCTCCGGCACCCCCCCACCTCTGGCCACATGCGGCATTGCATGCAATAGAAGTCAATGCGGAATGAATTATCTTCATTTCCATTGACTTCTATGGGGAAACTCGCTTTGATATGCGAGTGCTTTGGATTACATATTCATAATCCAAGGTTCCACTGTATATAGTATATATGTGGCACTCAGAGAAATGGAAATGGGTGTTTTTCAGATTTGGCGTTTACAAGACTAAAACATTTTTTTTTGCTAGAAAATTACTTAAAACCCACAAACATTATATATTTTTTTTTCTAATACCCTAGAGAATGAAATGGCGATCATTGCAATACTTTTTGTCACACCATATTTGCGCAGCGGTCCTACAAGCGCACTTTTTTTGGAAAAAAATCACTTTTTTGAATTAAAAAATAAGACAGCAATACATTTGGCCCAATTTTTTTATATATTGTGAAAGATAATGTTACGCCGAGTAAAATGGTACCCAACATGTCACGCTTACAAATTGCGCCCGCTCGTGGCATGGCGTCAAACTTTTACCCTTAAAAATCTCGATAGGCGACGTTTAAAAAATTCTATAGGTTGCATTTTTTGAGTTACAGAGTAGGCCTAGGGCTATAATTATTGCTCTCGCTCTAACGATCGCGGCGATACCTCACTTTTGTCGTTTGAACACCGTTTTCATATGCGGGCGCTACTCACGTATGCGTTCGCTTCTGCGCACGAACTCGTCGGGACGGGGCGCTTTAAAAATTTTTTTTTTTTCTTATTTATTTTTATATATTTTATTATTTTTTACACTGGAAAAAAAAAAAAAAAAATGATCACTTTTATTCCTATTACAAGGAATGTAAACATCCCTTGTAATAGAAAAAAGCATGACAGGTCCTCTTAAATATGAGATCTGGGGTCAAAAAGACCTCAGATCTTATATTTAGACTAAAATGCAAAAAAAAAAAAAAAAAATTGGAAAATGTCATTTTTTTAAATGACAAAAAAAAAAATGTTTCTTTAAGAGGCTGGGCGGGACTGACGTTTTGACGTCACTTCCGCCCAGCCGAGCTATGGGGACGGGCGAAGGAGATTTTTCCTTCAGTCTCGTCCCCGCTTAGCTCCCGAACGGTCGCGATCTCCTCCGCCGCTACCGACGGCTCCGGTAAGCGGCGGAGGGCGCGGGAGAGCGGCGGGAGGGGGGGGGGGCCCTCTCCCGCCACCGATAACGGCGATCTCGCGGCACATCTGCCGCGGAGACTGCCGTTATCGTTACCAGAACCGCTGACAGTAAAGATAGATACCTCGGTTGTGGCAGCAGCTGCTGCCGTTACCGAGATATGTATCTTTAAAGTGCCGCCGTATAAAGTCGTACAGCGGTCTGGAAGTGGTTAAACAAATACACTATTTTACCAAAAGTATTGGGATGCCTGCCTTAATTACACTCACATGAACTTTAACCACTTCCTGCCCGGTCCATGGACAATTGACGTCCGGGAAGTGGTTGTGAAATCCTGACTGGATGTCTATTGACGTACTGCAGGATTACATGGGGGCGCGCAGCGCGGCGATCGGTGATGCGGGGTGTCAGTCTGACACCCTGCATCTCCGATCTCGGTAAAGACCCTCCGGCGGAGGCTCTTTACCACGTGATCAGCCGTGTCCTATCATGGCTGATCACGATGTAAACAGGAAGAGCCGGGGGCGTGTCCAGGATGGCGACGGAGATGGACGCTTAGCAGAGGAGCTCCGCAGCCATACCCGCTAATTATCCTGTTTCCCTGCGATTTATCCTGTCCCTGACGATCGGGGACCTTACCGGATTGCCCCCTGGGCTGTTATGCCCTACAAGCGGAAGAAAACCACCTTCCAGAAGTCTCCTCCAGCCCGCGTTCGTCCTAGTGGCGGGAAGCCCGGATCCCTCGTGGTGTCCAACATGGCATCCCAAACTGACGAAGCAGACCCGGCGCTGCAAGACCAGGACCACTTCGCAGCTCTGATGCAAGCCATCTCCACCTGCCAATCCACCCTGACCGAGAAAATAGATGGCATGCAGCTGGAGATGGGTTTTATCCGGAAGGATATGGATAAGGTCCGGACCAGACTGACGGAGGCCGAGCGCCGCGTGGGGGACGCGGAAGAAGTGCTCGGGGACCATGCCTCCTCTATTCGCACCCTTACTACCAAGGTCAGAGCCCTCGAGCACCGCGCAGAGGACGCGGAAAATCGTAACAGGAGGAATAATCTCCGTATCATCGGCCTCCCGGAAAGGGCAGAAGACCCGGACCCCGTCGCTTTCACAGAACGCCTCCTTCGCCAGCTGCTCCCCCAGGCTCCCTTCTCTCCATACTTCACCGTGGAAAGGGCCCATAGGATGCCGGCCGCCCGAGGCCCCCCCGGGTGCACCCCCACGCACTTTCATCCTGCGCCTTCTAAACTTTCGGGACAGGGATGCAGTGCTACGTGAAAGCAGGAAGATTGAGGCCCTGCGCTTCGAGGGAGCTCGCCTAATGATTTTCCCTGATTTTTCTGTGGAGACTCAAAAACAACGGAAATCATTCGACCAGGTGAAACAGGCCCTACGCCAGAGAGGGATCAAGTACAGTATGTTGTTCCCCGCCAGACTACGTGTCCAGGATGGGGAGTCCCATCGCTTTTTTGTGATTCCTGAAGAGGCGGCTGCCTGGCTGGAGACCCTTCCGCGCCATTGATCAGCTATCAACACAGCAGGTGTGCTCTCTTGTGGAGCCTTCCTGACCGTCGCTCCCGATGATCTTCCGGACGGATCCTGCTTCCACTCGATCAGCTTTGTCTCCCCCTGCCCGCCCTGATGTGGACTCACCTCTCCAGTCTTCACCGGCCGGGCGTCACCGCCCCGAGTCCTGCGGGCACCGATGGGTAAGATGCTTCCCCCCGCCATTGGATGCCTGACCATGGACCCATTTGTGAGTATGTGGGGCGCTGGGGGACGAGACTACTTTATTACTTTATTACCTGTTGCCCGGGGACCCGGGAGAGGAGGAGATTCGGGTCCTAACGAGGTTCCGTTACATACGTCCCTTGGTTTGTAACAGTTGACGGGGGACGGAGCTACTTTATTACTTGCGGCCCGGGGACCCGGGAGCGGAGCAGACTCGGTTCCTAACAAGGTTCCGTTACCTACACTCTTGGTTTGTAACAGTTGGCGGAGCACCGCTTAACCCCCCCTTTGTTTTTTTGTTTTTAAGAACGTGCCCCCAGCAGTAGCTGGGTGATTAGACTCCTTCGCAGGGAAAACGTTTATATATACTTTCTCTTATCCGGAATCCTTGCTTCTATGCATCTTTTTATTTGTTTTACACTTCCTGTATGAAGCGGGTGGCATAGATGCAGGTCCATCTAGTGGACATCTTCTGTTGGGCCTCCTGGGCGCCCTGTTGGTGCATTGCCTCCTAGAGACTATTAGTCATGGACTGTTTGGGATTTCAAACGCGCCCGAGTTTTGGCGGTTGCGTGGGGTGGGGGGAGGGGTTCAGTTCTCTTTTCTGTTTTTTCTTTTTTTTCGGTTGCTGGTGCGGTACAGGTACATTTAATAATAGATGTGGTTACAGGCTTAATTTTGCTCCCCTAATGACTATGCAGGGTATGATGTGGTTGCTGGAGAGGGTGTGTCCTTGCTCTCTAACTAGGGGGATGGGCGGGGGTCCGGGAGACGGTGGAGCGCAGTATATTCTCTTCCCCTTGCTATGGCCCCCCTGAGAATATTGTCTTGGAACGTGAGGGGGTTGAACTCTAAATTTAAGAGGTCCCTGGTGTTCTCATATCTCAAGAGATATCACCCACACATAAGCATACTCCAGGAGACCCATCTTACTGGCTCCAGGGTTCTCTCACTTAAAAAGCCTTGGGTGGGTTCTTACTTTCACTCCACCCACTCCTCTCACTCCCGCGGAGTCAGTGTCCTAATTCACAAAGCGCTTCCATTCGTCCTCCTGGATCTACGCCTAGACCCCGATGGCCAATATGTCATTATACATGCTCTGTGTGACAGACTGGAGGTAGTGATCGTCGGACTGTACCTGCCCCCCTCAATGGGCATGACGGTTCTACGCAAGGTGCAGACAGCCATTGCTGATTACCCCTTGGCCACAGTGCTCTGGGCAGGTGATTTCAACATGGCCCCCAAGCCCATTGTTGACAGATTGAACACTGACCAAACGACTGACTCAGCATTGTCTAAATGGGCAGAGGTGTATGGACTGACCGATGTATGGAGATGGAAATACCCGCATGACAAACAATACACATGTCACTCAGCCACCCACGCGACACTGTCCCGGATAGACTTGATGTATGTCACAGACCCCCTCCTGTCCAGGGTGCAGGCGATATCCCACCTGTCGCGGGGGATTTCGGACCATGCCCCGGTCCTCTTGGAGCTCTCCACGGACACTGCCGCGGCGCAGGGTCTGTGGAGGCTCTCTAGATACTGGATTACTGACGAGAGACTGGAGCCCCTAATGCCCTCGGAGCTTGGAGACTACTGGACACACAATGACCGCACGGCGCCCCCTGGGGTGGTTTGGGACGCTTTCAAGGCCTATACCAGGGGAAGATACCAGTTTAACATTTCCAAAGTGAGAAAAGAGTCCAGGTTGGAGCTAGCTGAGGCAGAGAGACAGGCCATGAGATTAGAAAATAGGTATGCAGAGACACCCGACCCGGGATCCCACGCCGACATGCTCACTGCCTATAGGGAGTTGGCACTCATCCGAGCTGCCTCCTGCCGCCGTTTCCTTCTGGCTCAAACTCAGCGAATATTTGAACAGGGGGAGCGGGCGGGTAGGATGCTGGCCTGGCTGGCGACTGAGCGATCGGGGAACTCCTGTATAGCAAATATTAGGAACGAGGATCATACCTTGATCTCGGACCCTCTGTTAATTAACGCTAGATTCGAGCGCTACTACCAAGACCTTTACACGTCCAGAGCTTCCTATACCATGGAAGACCTTGACGCTTTCCTGCACACCCTAGACTTCCCCTCCTTGACCTCCGCTGCCAGCCGAACCCTCGAGGCCCCTGTCACGCTGAAGGAGGTCCAAAATGCAATTAAATCTATGCAGGCAGGTAAGACCCCAGGCCCTGACGGACTCCCCGTGGAATTTTACAAATCTAATCTTGAGGTGGTGGGCCCCTATTTTCACTCTACACTCTGTGCAGCGTTGGAGAGCCAAACCCTCCCGCCTTCCATGATGGATGCAGTGATCGTGGTAATACCTAAGCCTGGGAAAGACCCGGAGCTGTGCTCGTCCTACCGGCCAATATCACTACTCAATGTAGACGCCAAAATTCTGACTAAGATCCTGGCCGGTCGGTTGAACACAGTGATCCTCTCGCTGGTACATGGTGACCAGACGGGATTTATGCCAGGGAAGGGCACGGATATAAATATTCGCAGACTCCACACTAATATAGCACTCTTTAGTGAACAGAACACTGAGGGGGCGGTGGCCTCACTGGACGCAGAGAAGGCTTTTGACTCGGTAGAGTGGGCCTTCCTGTGGAAAGTGTCGTCTAAATTCGGCTTCGGCTCTCGGTTCATAGGCTGGATCAAGTTGCTGTATGGATCGCCTACAGCCAGGGTTCGCACTGGTAGTAATATATCCCCCCCATTCAGTTTGTATAGAGGGACGCGGCAGGGGTGCCCACTATCTCCAGGACTCTTCGCCCTGGCCATCGAACCTATGGCTATTATGCTCCGTTCGACGCACGAGGTGAGGGGTCTGGAGGTAGGCCCGTTGATTGAAAGGGTGTCGCGCTATGCTGATGACACCCTTCTATATCTTGGTGACGATTCCCGGTCCCTTGCGGCAGCCCTTGAAATTATTGACAGGTTCGGTGGGTTCTCCGGGATCCGAATTAATTGGGGGGAAATCTAGTCTATTTCGCTTGTCTTCCCTCAACCCCCCCACGGCGGACTTGACGCCGTTGAGTAGGGTGTCTAAGTTCCGCTACCTTGGTGTGGAGATCAGTAATTCCTTGGACCACTACCTCACTGACAATCTATACCCGGTTCTACAGGCCCTAATTGTGAAATGCCAGGCCTGGAGGACTCTTCCTCTGACCCCGGTGGGAAGGGTGAACCTACTCAAGATGGTATTTCTCCCCAAGTTACTTTACATCTTCCGACATACCCCGGTCCCTATCCCTGCCTCCTTCTTTCGTAAATTGGACAGCGTGGTCTCCTCATTTGTCTGGGGGGGGAAGGTCCCTAGAATAGCCTTGCGTAAGCTCCAGCTCCCCCTGTCCTCAGGGGGATTGGCCTTGCCCTCTTTTAAAAAATATTACTGGGCGGCGGTCCTGGTCACCGTGCGCTGGTGGTTCAAACAGACTAGGTCCAATCCCGCTGTGAATCTCGAAGCTGCTGCCTTGGGCTCATACGCCGCCCTCACGAATCTGGTCTACAGGGGGCCCAGGGCCTCTCCACAGGTTACCCTCCCAATGCGCACCACAGTCCAGGTGTGGGATGAAGTTGCGGCCGCTATGGCGGCCCCTGGCTCCATCTCGCCCCATGCTCCCCTTTGGGGCAACCCGAGGCTCTCACATTTCAGATCTATCCCGGACCCCAGCGTCTGGGCCGGATATGGAATAATTAAAATTCAGCATATCATGCCTGCTGGAACGCTGCTCTCATTTCCGGAGCTACGAGCGGCATTCAGACTTCCGTCACGGATGTTGTTCAGATATCTGCAACTGAGACACGCGGCCCAGGCACAGTTCTCCAGGACAACTTTGGTAGAACCACATAGGATAGAGAGGTTCCTTATCTCCCGGGGGATTGACAGGATAGTCTCATCCACCTACCTCCGACTCACGTGTGAAGACTCAGGAGGGGAGTCCCCCCTTCTCAGAGTGTGGAGAGTAGACATCCCGGGACTCTCGGATGATGACTGGGAGACTGCGCTGACACATTATATTCCAACAGTCATATCTGCTAGGGACAGATTCATCCAGCTGAAATTTTTACACAGGGCCTACTACACCCCCCAGCGGCTTGCCCGGATATACCGCACCCAATCGGACCAGTGTCCGAAATGCCAGGGAGAGACGGGAACGTTTTATCATGTGGTGTGGGATTGCCCGGTGATCCGGGGTTACTGGGAGGAGGTGGCGGGCAAAATTGCTGCCGCCACTGGCCTCCGAGTGCCACTGGACCCTAAGGTTCTTCTCCTGGGTATCACGGAAGGGGTCACACAGTCTACACACGCTGGTCTACAACTGTTCTACCTTAGTTTCTACGCCAGGAAGGCACTTTTGCGCCAGTGGAGACTAACGGCCCCCCCAACGGTGGCTCAGTGGCTTGCCCTGGTAGACTCCGTGTTACCTCTCTTCAAGCTGACATACATGGGGCGGAAGTGCCCCCAGAAATTTGACAAGGTCTGGGGTTCGTGGGTGGCGGCTGGGTCCACCTCTGTGCGGTAGTGTGGCTGACGACACCCTTAGACCTGTGACGCCCTACATGACCGAATGCCTGCCCTTATTGCCGTGTCCAACCCCACGCGCTACCCCCTACATGCTGAAAGTGCTCTGCCCTTGGACGGGGACCCCGGGGTCACGAATCACTAAATGCCATTGATCCACAATGAAAGGCTACCACGAGCTCTCTCCTCTGTACCACTATAGAGACTTGCGCCTCGCCCCCCCCCCCCCGCTCCGGGGGGAAAATGATTATTACCCTGCACTACACATGAGCAATCTTCATTTTATCCGACCTCCCGACCTAGACCCGGCTGGGTCTCATTCCAGTGTCATACTCTGTACCTAAGTTAGTAATCATAATGTATTGTACTTCCTGAAATACTGAATTTTGATGTACCACAGTTCTGTTAAGCTGTTAATCTAAACTCTGCATTGTCCTGTCTCAAATGCTTCCTTTTGTATCAATAAAAACATTTCTGTTAAAAAAAAAAAAAAACAGGAAGAGCCGCTGATGGACAGACACGACAGAGGCGAGTAGAGGAGAGCCGATCGGCGGCTCTCCTGACAGGGGGGGTTCGCGCTGATTGTTTATCAGCGCAGCCCCCCCTCGGATGCCCACACTGGACCACCAGGGAAAGGGGTAGTGAAAAAAAAAGAGAAAGATGCCAATCAGTGCCCACAAATGGGCACTGACTGGCAACATAGGCAAGGACGTCATTGGTTTCAACGTGAACGTAAATGGCGTCCAGCCCCATTCACGGACGACTTATGCAAACAACGTAAATTTTTAAATTTCGACGCGGGAACGACGGCCATACTTAACATTGGTTGCCCGTCATATAGCAGGGGCAACTTTACGCCGGAAAATCAAATCCTAACGTAAACGTCGTAACTTGACTGCGTCGGCCGCACGTACGTTCGGGAATTTGCGTATCTAGCTAATTTGCATACTCGACAGGGAAAATGACGGAGGCGCCACCTAGCGGGAAAAAAAAAATTGCAGTTAACAGTCTCAGAAAAACAGCTCCACTGCTCCTCCTTGCTCCAGTGTCTCTTGGGGATTGTAGTGCAAAGTGTCCATAAACTCCACAATTTGGCTACTTCCTGGACTTCAATTCCCATGATCCTCAGTGTTCTGCAAAGGAATCCATAGGCTTTTCTGGGTAGAGTTCTCCCTCTGCTGACTGGAGGGGATAGTGCAACACAACATTCAGCATAACAGCAGAAAGTGAAAGTAAACTTTGGCCCCTTTGACACTGGGGCGGGAGGTGCGGTGGCGGTATAGCACCGCTATTTTTAGTGGCACTATACCGTCAGAATTGTGGCGGTATTCGGCCGCTAGCGGTGCGGTTTTAACCCCTGCTAGCAGCCAACAAAGGGTAAATAACGGCCGGCTATACAACTCTGGAGAAGCGCATTGCCGGCAGTATAGCTGCGGTTTCCCATTGCTTTCAATGGGAAGAAGCGGTGGAGGAGTGGTAAACACTCACTCCTCTCACCGCTCCAAAGATGCTGCTAGCAGGACTTTTGGAGCGGTCCTTGGGGCTTTCACACTGGAAAAACAGCAGCCGCTGTTTAGGGTCCGTTTGCGGGCGCTATTTTTAGCGCAATAGCGCCTGCAAACAGTGTGAAAGGGGCCTTAGGGAAATGTCTCCTTTTCCATGTTTCTGTAGCCCAGCACCTGTCTATGGAAGTGAATGGGGCTGCACCACATCCTCAATGCAATCATGTCCATAGCTCCCAACTGTCCCTGATTTCGAGGGACTGTCCCTGGAGCAATGTCCCTCTGTCCCTCTTTCCTCCTCATGTGTCCCTTATTTTGGTCTGATCTGTATAGTTGTACATAAAATGCATTTTTTATGTTTCAAAAGTGATTCCCAGTGCTAAAACTTTCATCCAGTTTCTAAATTGTTGCATTTGTACATTTTAAAAGCCAATATAAAGGAATAGTAATGGTAAAAAAAAGTGGATTTAATTAACCTTTTTTTTGTTAATTCTCTTTTGAGGGGGTGTGACGGGGGCGTGTCCTATGCCTACATACGTTTGTTAGCAGCTGTCCCTCATTCCCATCTCAAAATGTTGGGAGGTATGAGTGATGCCTGTCAGTGCCTCCCATCAGTGCTGCCTATCAGTGCCATCTATCAATGCCCATCAGTTCCACCCATAAGTGCCACCTATGAGTGCCCATCAGTGCCACCTACAAGTGTCCATTAGTGCGGCCTATCAGTGCCACCCATGAGTGCCCATCAGTGCTGCCTATGAGTGCCCATCAGTGCTGCATATCAGTGCCGACTATGAGTGCCCATCAGTGCTGCACATCAGCACCACCTATCAGTGCCATCTATGAGTGCCCATCAGTGGAGCCTATTAGAGCCCATTCACACCTAGGCGTATATACGCCTGAAGCGCGACGCTCGTGCCGCTTGAGGGGCGAATTTACATTGATGTCTATGAGATGGTTCACATCTCACGCCGAACGCCGAAACGCTGTACGCCTGCCGCCTAAAAAAAAAGTCCCGGAGTCTTTTTTTCAGGCGGCTTTCGGCATAGACATCAATGTTAAATGTTTTGTTTAAAAAAAAAAAAAAAAAAAAAGTTTAGAAATCGCGGCAAAATACGCCGCGTTATAGTGTGAATGCAGCCTTAGTGCCCATTAGTGCTGCATATAAGTGCCATCTATCAGTGCCCATCAGTGCCGCCTATGAGTGCCCATCAGTGCTGCATATCAGTGCCCATGAGTGCTGCATATCAGTGCCATCTATCAGTGCCCATCAGTGCTACCTATGAGTGCCCATCAGTGCTGCATATCAGCGCTACCTATCAGTGCCGCCTATGAGTGCCCATCAGTGCTGCATATTAGAGCCTCATCATCAGTGCCCGTCAGTGCTAGTCGGTGAAGGAGAAACTTAGTTACAAGATTTTGTAACAGAAACAAAGAAAAGCTATTTTTTTTTCAAAGTTTTTTAATTTGTTTGGCAAAAAAAAAAACCCCAGAGGTGATCAAATACCACCAAAGAAAGATCTATTTGCGAGAAAAAAAATTATAAAAATGTCATATGGGTACAGCGTTGCATGACCGCGCAATTGTCATTCAAAGCGTGACATTGCTGAAAGCTGAAAATTGGCCTGGGCAGGAAGGGGGGTAAGTGCCCGGCATTGAAGTGGTTAACAAAGAGAAAATGTGATTGGATGAAATTGTTTGTTGCATGTTGAGTGTTATTGTTTTTTATACATTCATTGTAGTGAGATGAGTGATATGAAGAAGGGATCTGATCAGTCTGGTGAGTGTCCCGCAATGTGAAGTCACTGAGCTCATTGCTGCCACTAAGTATCATTATTACCCGGATTCACCCGCTGGAATGCGCCAGCCAGGGATTAGCTGGCAGGGAGCAGAAAACTGATATCATGAACCTTCCCATTTAGCAAGTCATAGTGCAGCAAAATCCCGGCCACTTCCATCGCATCCTGTTCTTCCAGGACGAGGCTGCGCTCTATGTACAGCGGGGGTCTCAACCTGGCGGCCCTCCAGCTGTTGCTGAACTACAAGTCCCATCATGCCTCTGACTCATTCACTCATAGGGGCTCATCCACTATAGGGGCTCATTCACTCATAGGGGCTCATCCACTCATAGGGGCTCATTCACTCATAGGGGCTCATCCACTCATAGGGGCTCATCCACTCATAGGGACTCATCCACTCATAGGGGCTCATCCACTCATAGGGACTCATCCACTCATAGGGGCTCATTTACTCATAGGGGCTCATCCACTCATAGGGGCTCATCCACTATAGGTGCTCATTCACTCATAGGGGCTCATCCACTATAGGTGCTCATTCACTCATAGGGGCTCATCCACTATAGGTGCTCATTCACTCATAGGGGCTCATTTACTCATAGGGGCTCATCCACTCATAGGTGCTCATTCACTCATAGGGGCTCATCCACTCATAGGGGCTCATCCACTCATAGGGGCTCATCCACTATAGGTGCTCATTCACTCATAGGGGCTCATCCACTATAGGCGCTCATCCACTATAGGCGCTCATTCACTCATAGGCGCTCATTCACTCATAGGGGCTCATTTACTCATAGGCGCTCATTCACTCATAGGGGCTCATTTACTCATAGGGGCTCATCCACTCATAGGGGCTCATCCACTATAGGCGCTCAT
Source organism: Rana temporaria (assembly GCF_905171775.1). Lineage (NCBI taxonomy): Eukaryota > Metazoa > Chordata > Amphibia > Anura > Ranidae > Rana > Rana temporaria. The sequence continues at coordinate 23,037,312 of NC_053499.1, read as the reverse complement.
CCACTCATAGGCGCTCATTCACTCATAGGGGCTCATTCACTCATAGGGGCTCATTTACTCATAGGGGCTCATCCACTCATAGGGGCTCATTCACTCATAGGCGCTCATTCACTCATAGGGGCTCATTTACTCATAGGGGCTCATCCACTCATAGGGGCTCATCCACTATAGGCGCTCATCCACTCATAGGCGCTCATTCACTCATAGGGGCTCATCCACTCATAGGCGCTCATTCACTCATAGGGGCTCATCCACTCATAGGGGCTCATCCACTCATAGGGGCTCATCCACTATAGGCGCTCATTCACTCAGGCATTAAAAAAGGTGTGTTTAGATGCGTACAGCCTATAGATTTGTGTGTATCTAAACATGGCACTGTAGCAATCAATAGGGCCAGACATACGAGAATGTTTGCCGTGTTTAGCGACGTAGAACACAGCTGCATCTGGGGCTGTAGATATCTGCAGATTTTATGTGTGTATCCATGTGTAGCACCCAGGGCCGGGACAAGGGGTGGGCAGGACATTATGGCAGACACATCAGACACTTTTGACACATTTTTGGGACCATCGGCATTTATACAGCAAACAGTGCTACAAAAATGCACTGATTTCTGCGTAAGGCCGCGTACACACGATCCATCCGATGAGAACGGTCCGAAGGACCGTTGTCATCGGTTAACCGATGAAGCTGACTGATGGTCTGATGTGCCCACACACCATCGGTTAAAAAAACGATTGTGTCAGAACGCGGTGACGTAAAACACAACGACGTGCTGAAAAGAACGAAGTTCAATGCTTCCAAGCATGCGTCGACTTGATTCTGAGCATGCGTGGGTTTTTAACCGATGGTTTCGCATACTAACGATCGGTTTTGACCTATTGGTTAGGCGTCCATCCGTTAAATTTTAAAGCAAGTTCTCATTTTTTTGACCGAAGGATAACTGACCGATGGGGCCCACACACGATCGGTTTGGACCAATGAAAACGGACCTTCAGTCCGTTTTCATCGGTTTTGACCGATCGTGTGTACGCGGCCTAAATGTCACTGACAAGAAAGGGGTTAACACTAGGGGGCAACCAATGTTCCCTAGGCGTGTGTTCTAACTGAAGGGGGATGGGACTTACTAGGGGAAATTACAGATCGTGATTCCTAGCTATTAGGAACTCACGATCTGTCTTTCCTCACAGAACAGGGATTTGTGTGTTGTCTAGACACACGTCCCTGTTCTGCCTCTTGTGCCCGCAATCGCTCGTGGCTGGCGGTCATCGCAACCGCCGGTCACGAGCATCGGCACCCCCACGATGCAGCAGGCGCGCGCACCTGCTATCCCGCTTAAAGGGACCAACGGCTAAGACGGTTCACGCAGCGGAGCCATCTTGCCGCAGAATAACTGCGACGGCTGGTCCATAAGCGGTTAATATGTACATAGTTTTTATTTTTGGAGTATCCCGCACAATTCCTCCAATCCTATGCCAGTTACTCCAAAAATAAAAACAAAAAGAACACCCCTAGACCGTTTTTTGAGTGACCAGAGCGGCGATGATGTCACTCCCGCGCATGTGCGCGGGAACGGCAGATCTCCGCGCATGCGCGGGAATAAGGCATTAACCCCAATTATGCCGTTCACAAAACCGCCACACTCAGTGCGCCTGCGATGCGCGCCGTAGACATCGGCGCCTGTCATTATTGTAAATATCTCCTAAACCGTGTAGGTTTAGGAGATATTTCTTAATCTAGGCTTACCTGCAGGTAAGCCTATAGCGTCGTACACACGCTCGCATTTTCCGACAGGAATTGTGCGATGACAGGCTGTTGTTGGAAAATCTGACCGTTTGTACGCTCCATCGGACAATTGTCGGATTTTCCGACAACAAATGTGGGATAGCATGCTTTAAAATTTTCCGACAACAAATGTGTGTCGTCGGGTTATACGATCGTGTTTACAGAAGAAGTCGGACAAAACTTGCATGCTCAGAAGTACAAACACGCATGCTCAGAAGCAATTCTCAACATAACACAACATTAGCAGACATTGCCCAAAGGGTGGCGCTAAAGAGCTGAAAAAACACGTAGTTCTGTGTTTGTTGGCCGACAATTCTTTGCCGTTTGTATGCAATACAAGTTTCTGGCCAACGCCTTTTGGACAAAAGTCCTACGTTTTGTCTGCGGAAAATCCAATCGTGTGTACGAGGCTTTCTAAACTACTGCCATAGTGCTGATCTATAAGGATATAGATGCCTCCTGCATGTATCCGCAGCCTTACATGCCTTTCGGTGTGTAAAAAAAAAATCGGATCAACTGCCTATTTTTACCACCTTTTCACTGCCGCTGTGACCTAAAGCTGAGAGGTTTCTTTAGCTGGGAGATTTTATTTTCAGGTAATAAAGATGCTTAAATAGGGAGGATGATATTTGCAGCAGTGATAGGTAGAGAATAAACCTTTACAGGAACAGGAAGCTTTAGTAACTTTGTTCCAATAATAGGAGCTCTTGGCTCATCATTTATAATAAGTGCCCTAATATTATAGAAAGTAATAACATGTACTAGGCAATCCTCCAGAATTCCTGGGTTAAAATATGGAGGGTTGGGTCTACATTTCCTGTAATAGGGCTCCTTAGATACACCTCTGAAATCACACATTATATTAGGTGAACCTTTACAATAAGAGTACTATTGGGTCTTAGGCTGCATTCACACCTGAGCGTTTTGTCGCCTGAAGCGCGACGCTAAAATACGCTAGAGGGGAAAAAATACATTATTCCCTATGGAGATGGTTCACATCTGCACGCTAAGGCCCCGTACACACGAGAGGATCTATCCGCTGGAATTTATCCGCGGACCGGTTTCAGCGGATAGATCCGCTGGTGTGTACGATGCAGCGGATATTTATCCGCGGATATTTTTCCGGGCGATGGATTTCCAGCGGATCAAAATTTCTTAGCATGCTAAGAAATCTATCCGCTGGAATCCAGTCCAGCGGATTGATCCGCTGGTCTGTACAGACTCACCGGATCAATCCGTCCAATTCCCTCCCTTGCATGCGTCGTAATGATTCGACGCATGCGTGGAAGTCCTTATATTTCAGCGCACGTCGCCGCGTCATCATCGCGGCGACGGCGCGACACGTCACCATCAAACCATCGACCATCAGATCAAAATCCGCCAGAGGATTTATCCGCGGAAACGGTCCCCCGGACCGTTTCTGCGGATAAATCCTCTCGTGTGTACTAGGCATAAGGCTCCATTCACACCTCCGCGACAAGATACGCGTGTGTAATTTTGTGTGTAATTTTTTATTTTTTTTTACAAAGCCTTGCCATTGCTTTGTATGGCCGAACGCCAATGCCGCCTGAAAAAAAGGGTCCGGGACTTTGAACCATCTCCATAGACAGCAATAGGAATTCTCCCCTCTAGCGGTACAAGCGTCCGGCGTCGGGCGTTTTGTCGCCTAGATGCGAATGGGCTCTAATACGCCTGACGCCGAACGCCTGAAGCTCAAACAAGTTCCGGACCCTTTTTTGTCGCGCATATCGGGCGGTTTGGTCGTTCTTGATTTCCCATAGAAAGTAATGGAAACGCTCGATTCAAGTGACTTGCGCGACAACGAGCGTTTGCTACAGGCGTTTCGTCGCTTTATTCAAACATTTAACCCAGGCAGGAGATTAAAAAAATCTACCAACACAGCAACAAGTGATGAAAAGATGATAATTTTTTCTATTGGCTAAAATAAAAAACGTCGAAGTACAAAAACATCGGACGGCGCTGTATGCAAATGTGCAAATAAGCATGAATACGCTCTACAAAACGCCGGAAAAAAACGCCGGAAAAAACGACCGACGCTCAGGTGTGAATGCAGCCTTATTCACACTGGGCCAACATGCGCTCCAACTTGTTGCATGACATGTCAAAATCAATGGTTCCCTATGAGAGCCGTCTTCACTGGTTGGACAAAATTCTCCCTGTACTACTTCGGTCCGGCTTGGGCACAATTTCAGCCCATTGATTTGAATGTAAGTCGCATTCAAGTCAGACCATCATCTTAACTGATCTCATTAGTGGCATGCGATTTGTGCTCTGAGTATCTTAAGGGGGAACTCTAACCAAAATGTAAAAAAAAAAAAAATGGCGTGGGGTCACCCCCAGATCCATACCAGGCCCTTCCTTTGCTTCTTTTCCCTCCACTTCCCCCTCTGCTGTTGACTTCTTCCTCTGCTGACCCGGTCTTCTTCCGACGCTGCCTCCCGCCGTTATGTCAGGTCCGGTGTCTGCCATTTTTTATATAGCCATAAGGCAAGGCCATACAAGGGGGCGGGGTCTCCGCGTGACGTCCCCCGGATGGCCATGTCCCATGACTGAAAGAAATGGTAGACACCGGACCTGACATAACGGTGGGAGGCAGCGTCGGAGGAAGAAGTCATCGGTGGAGGGAGAAGAAGCGGAGGGAGAAGAAGCGGAGGGAGAAGAAGCGGAGGGAGCAGAACAGGGAGAAGAAGCAGGGGTTCCCCTTAAGATCCATACCGAAGGGTCTGATATAATCTTGGGGGGGCCCACACCATTTTTTTTATTTTGCCGTGGGGTTCCCCCTCAAGATCCATACCAGACTCAAAGGGCCTGGTATGGATTCGAGGGGGGAGGAGGGGGAACAATGCAAGGGGGAACTCAGTCTGCGGACCCTGATGTAAGTGGGAAAGAGAAAGCAGTGGACTCTGATATAAGGTGGTCTCTGGTCACCAGAGCCCCCCTCCACATCAGAGTTCCCCCCTTAGATCATGATCTGCAGCGTTCCCCTTTACATAAGAGTTCCCTTTCACTGTAAGGGGGAATCCTGCAGACTCTGATGTAAGAGGAAACTCTGTGCTGGCTGGGTTATAGTAACCTGACCTTCATGTCAATGAAGACATTTTTATTTTTATTTTTTACTTTTGTTTAACTTAAACACATTGCAAATAGCACTAGCTACTGTATATGTTTATAGTTTAAATACTGACATTTGCATTGTTCGGCACTGAAAACTGTAATTTTAGGTACTTTTTTTGCACTGGCAGTAAAAGACGTGGTTCTGCCAGTAAATTTTATGATTTTTGTCAGTAAATTCTCGTGCGTGATTGTGTAGACAGGGCCTCAGTGCACTGTATTGCCCGGGGGCCTATAATGCTCTTAAGATGACACTGGGTCAGAGACAGGATAAAAGAGATGGTAAGAGACTGCAGACAGGATACAAGAGATGGTCAGAGACTGCAGACAGGATAAAAGAGATGGTCAGAGACTGCTGACAGGATACAAGACCCGGTCAGTGACTGCAGACAGGATACAAGACCCGGTCAGAGACTGTATGAAAGATTTAGCTCTGGGAAACACTTTTTGAAGGATAAATAGTGCATTTTATATACAATTATGTAGATCAGACCAAAATGAGGGACAAATGGAGGAGGACAGAGGGACTTTGTTTCAAATCAGGGACAGTCCCCCGAAATCAAGGAGAGTTGGGAGCTATGACAATGAGACACCAACGAGACACCAACAATGGGACATCATTCCTTTTACTGACACCAACAAAGAGACACCATTTATTTTACTGGCACCAAAAATGGGACATCATTCTTTTTACTGACACCAACAAAGAGACACCATTCCTTTCACTAACACCAATGATGGGGCACTATCCCTCCCATTTCCACCAATGACGGGGCACTATATCTCCCATTACCACCAATGATGGGGCACTATCCCTCCCATTACCACCAATGATGGGGCACTATTCCTCCTATTACCACCAATGATGGGGCACTAATCCTCCTATTATCACCAATGATGGGACACTCTTCCTTATCCTACAGATCACAGGCATTTTGTAATTTTCTTACTCCTATTGACCACAGTCTGCCCCCCCCCCCCCCCCAGAGATAGTAAACTGGACCTTTGTTTAGAAAGTTTGGACACCCCTGATCCACAACAGTAGAAGTTCTGGATGACATTCAATAAACAATTATAATAGAAGTTCAAGGAAATCCATAAATATCGGCTCCATGATTAAATATAATGGCATAATGCATTCAAATATTAAAGGAAGAACTGTGTACAGTAACCCATAGCAACCTAATTTCAGCATTTACCAGTGTACAGCAATTAGAACAATGGAAGACAATTGGTTGCCATGGGTTACTTCACACTGCAAACCGGTAATGCTATTCTCCTATTGATTTCTATTTCCACTGATCATCTGCAGAAGAGCCGGCTCCGTATTTTTATATACATCCTGCGTGTACGCCGCGTCACTTTTGCTGACAAAGTGCATCCTTCAGGCCTGCAATGACCTGGGAGAATTTTTTCTCACGTCCTTAGTGTTGTGACAAAGGCCCGCGAGGCCGCGACACAAAATGCAGTGACCTCTAGCAAACAGATCTCAAGTTATAGAAGTCAGAACAATGAAACATCAATTCTGATTGGTTGTCACTCTGCACTTTTCCATAGTACTCCGTTATACTGTTTAATAAGCCAAAGTGCTACTAATTAGTCCCCTACAAGAGATAATCGTTCCATGATAGGACTTTAAGGAGCTCATCGAGGCTTTACTGAGCCCATAGGATCAAAAGAAAAATCTCTCTCAGGAAAACAAAACTTAACCCCTCCAGCATCAGAGAACCTTATATAAAGTATATATATATATTTTTTATATAGATCTATATAGATATCTATATATCTATATATATTCATATTATATTACCATTATACCTACAGTAAAGTATATACATAAGCCTGAATGGTATTTTACCATTATACAATTATATTACCATTATTACTTTTATCTAACGTTTATTTCCAATATGTTATTATTGTGATTTTACCATAATTACCATTTCACTACCATCATATTACAATATTACCATTAGTTCATTACATTGTATTACCATTAGGTTATCATTACCATTAGATTACCATTATTAACATTATAGTATCATTATTATTACTATTATTCAATATACCTGAATATTTTTTATTTATTTTTTGTTTACCATTATATTACCATTATAGTATCATTATATTACCATTATATTATTATTATTATACTACTATTATCGTTATTATTACTATTATTCATATATACCTGAATAGTTTTTTTTTTTACCATAATATTACCATTATAGTATCATTATATTATTATTATATTACTATTATCGTTATTATTACTATTATTCATATATACCTGAATAGTTTTTTATTTTTTTTACCATTATAGTATCATTATATTACCATTATATTATTATTATTATATTACTATTATCATTATTATTACTATTATTCATTTATACCTGAATAGTTTTTTTTTTTTACCATTATATTACCATTATAGTATCATTATATTATTATTATATTACTATTATCGTTATTATTACTATTATTCATATATACCTGAATAGTTTTTTCTTTTTTTTACCATTATATTACCATTATAGTATCATTATATTACCATTATATTATTATTATTATTATTCTATTACTATTATCGTTCTTATTACTATTATCCATTTATACCTGAATAGTTTTTTTCTTACCATTATATTACCATTATAGTATCATTATATTATTATTATATTACTATTATCGTTATTATTACTATTATTCATATATACCTGAATAGTTTTTTATTTTTTTTACCATTATATTACCATTATATTATTATTATATTACTATTATCATTATTATTACTATTATTCATATATACCTGTATATTATTATTATATTACTATTATCGTTATTATTAATATTATTCATATATACCTGAATAGTTTTTTATTTTTTTTTACCATTATAGTATCATTATATTATTATTATATTACTATTATCGTTATTATTTCTATTATTCATATATACCTGAATAGTTTTTTTTTTTTTTTTTACCATTATATTACCATTATAGTATCATTATATTATTATTATTATATTACTATTATTATATTACTATTATCGTTATTATTACTATTATTCATTTATACCTGAATCATTTTTTATTTTTTTTTACCATTATATTACCATTATAGTATCATTATATTATTATTATATTACTATTATCGTTATTATTACTATTATTCATATATACCTGAATAGTTTTTTCTTTTTTTTTACCATTATATTACCATTATATTATTATTATTATATTACTATTATCGTTATTATTACTATTATTCATTTATACCTGAAAAGTATTTTTTTTTTTTACCATTATTACTATTATACTTATATACCTGAATAGTTTTTTTTTACCATTATACTATCATTCTTATATGACATTATACAGTATTGCCATTATGTTACCATTATATGAAATTAGATTACCATTCTTATATGGCATAGGATTACCATTATACATATAAGGTATAAATATAAACCGTAATAGTATTTTAATCCTACTGGGAACAGTTGCCAATGTTATGAAAAGATAAGACTGATATCTTTTATAGAAAAGGCGTAATCCTTAAATCCATAAACGATATGCAAAACCCTATAAGCTAATAATGTATGCAATGATGACATCACTCAAGGCCTTGTATGGCAGGGCAAAAAACAAAACAAAAACAACAATCCATGAGGCGTAGTAACCCATAGCAACGGATCACTATACCAACCAACCACAACCATCTTCCACTCATTGTATTTCGGTCCAGCAATATTTACATGATGAGGATTGGTTGTGCTGACTCGTTACAGAATACACAGCTCAGCTGCAGAAGAACTTCAAGTCCCAGCAAGCCCTCCCCCCTCCCCCATACTGGGCCTGCCTGGACCCCCCAAGAATCCCAATACATTGTACAATACAATAGTTCAGGAAGGAGGCCGGCACAGCCAACACAGGCCTATATGGAAGAGAATACATGAAATAAAAGCGGTGCCATGGAGGGAATGTCCTCTGCAGTCCAGGGACAATGGGGACCCTCCCAGTTCTCCCAGTCCTCCCATTTCTCCCAGTCCTCCCAGTTCTCCCAGTCCTCCCAGTCCTCCCAGTTCTCTCAGTCCTCCCAGTTCTCCCAGTCCTCCCAGTTCTCCCAGTCCTCCCATTTCTCCCAGTTCTCCCAGTTCTCCCAGTTCTCACAGTCCTCCCAGTTCTCCCAGTCCTTCCATTTCTCCCAGTTCTCCCAGTTCTGCCAGTCCTCCCAGTTCTCCCAGTCCTTCCATTTCTCCCAGTCCTCCCATTTCTTCCATTTCTCCCAGTCCTCCCATTTCTCCCAGTCCTCCCATTTCTCCCAGTCCTTCCATTTCTCCCAGTCCTTCCATTTCTCCCAGTCCTCCCATTTCTCCCAGTCCTCCCATTTCTCCCAGTCCTCCCATTTCTCCCAGTCCTCCCATTTCTCCCAGTCCCCCCATTTCTCCCAGTCCTACCATTTCTCCCACTGGTTCTCCAGCCAGCTGGCCTCATCCTCGCTGGATTCCATCTGCGTGGAGCCCAGGCCTCCGCCTCACCCCGCTGCCTCCCTCTACTAAAATTAATAAGCTCCCTTCCCCTCCGCTGCGCATCTCTGCTCATTAAAAATACATGGAAGCAAGTGTCTGACAGCAGCACAATCTGGACGGCGTTGGGTTTCAGAGAGCAGCCAATGGGGGGGGGGGGGTAATTGGTTAGATAAATGCTCACTTCGCTCTTCCAGGTAGTGAAAGTGTTAACAGAAAAGTGATCGGGTTCTTTGTACCGGCGGAGGTGACTATTGATAGCCTGAGACTAGATCTGATCACCACACATGTTACAATCTGATTGTACGATTTCCAGATTGTAGTGCAAGGGCCTGCCTGATTGTATAGAGATTGATGACGTGGTTATAGCCCCGTACACACCATCCTGAAAATCGTACGAAAAATGCCGCATTTCTAAACGATCGTACAGTAATCGGATCGTTAGTACAGAGCTTTTGAGAGCCGATCAGGACAGTTCATCCGATATTATTCTATCGGACGTGCACGGAAATTTTTTTTTTGTACAATGCCAGATCGTACGATTTTCGTTTAATCAGTACAGCTGTCGTTCGAAAATGCAGCACAAATGCATCACAACACATGACATCACAACACATGACATCACAACACAACACATGACATCACAACACATGACATCACAACACATGATATCACAACACATGACATCACAACACATGACATCACAACACATGACATCACAACACATGACATCACAACACAACACATGACATCACAACACATGACATCACAACACATGACATCACAACACAACACATGACATCACAACACAACACATGACATCACAACACATGACATCACAACACATGACATCACAACACAACACATGACATCACAACACATGACATCACAACACAACACAACACATGACATCACAACACAACACATGACATCACAACACATGACATCACAACACAACACATGACATCACAACACAAGACATCACAACACATGACATCACAACACATGACATCACAACACAACACATGACATCACAACACATGACATCACAACACATGATATCACAACACATGACATCACAACACAACACATGACATCACAACACATGACATCACAACACAACACATGATATCACAACACATGACATCACAACACATGACATCACAACACATGATATCACAACACATGACATCACAACACATGACATCACTACACATGATATCACAACACATGATATCACAACACATGATATCGCAACACATGACATCACAACACATGACATCACAACACATGATATCACAACACATGACATCACAACACATGACATCACAACACATGACATCACAACACATGACATCACAACACATGACATCACAACACATGACATGGCAACACATGACATCACAACACATGATATCACAACACATGACATCACAACACATGACATCACAACACATGACATCCCTTCTGAATTTTTATTCTGTCGTACGAGAATTTTCGCGACTCCAGTAAACTCTTCAGATTCGATCTTCCCAGGTTGACACCTGGGCCTGATCGGTTGCCCTTTCCTTACCACCACTGAGCGGACAGGTAGTGCCGTCTATCAGAGCCACTTTATCAGTGCCATCTGTCAGTGCCGCCTATCAGTGCAGCTCATCAGTGCCCATCAGCGCAGGCTCATCAGTGCTTATCAGCACAGCCTATCAGTGCCTATCAGCGCAGCCTATCAGTGCCTATCAGCGCAGCCTATCAGTGCTTATCAGCGCAGCCACATCAGTGTCACATATCAGTGCCCATCAGTGCTGCCTTTCAGTGCCACCTCATCAGTGTCCATCAGTGCTGCCTGTCAGTGCCACCTCATCAGTGATGCCGCATCAGTGCCTATAAGTGTCACCTATCAGTGCTTATCAGCATTGCCTATCAGTGCCCATCGGTGCCGCCTGTCAGTGCCTATCATGTCAGCTAGTGACTTTCCTGTGCTATCTTCCTGTGTTGCACTATTCGCCCATATCTCCATTCCAGCTACAGACCCCCCATCACTCTAATTTGAATAACTACACTTAGACATTAAGGGGAGTGTTTATAAAACAATTACATAGCAGTTTACCCAGTGAAAGTGTGTGTGGAAATGGGGCACAAAATAAATGTTATTAGGGTATTTCCTGTGCTGGTCGAATGTTTTTCATTTACCTATAATGGAAAGCAACACATTTGGCAGCTAGATGGCGCGAAGTAACATAAAAATTGCTTATGATACTCAGCACCCTCTAGTGGCCAAATGTGGTATTTTCCAGCTTAAGTTAATGAAAAACACACACAAGAACATAACATTTAGATCCATTTTCAAAGCATGTCAGCATTGGCTGTTCTGTTGTTTCTTGGTTGTCAGCTTCCCTTTAAAACACATAAAATGTCTCCACTGCCACTTTAATAGAAATAAAACATCAAACGTGATTTTAATGAATCCGAGTAAAAAGAAAAATGCATTTTTTTTCTTTAAATTGTTTTTCTTATTTCCCAAAGCGCCCGTGTCACAGAAAGAGGTTTTTCTCATTTAGATAAGTAGATGATAAATCTGTCCTCTCCTCATTTGAATACAATTTGCATTTAATTCTATTGCAACTGTCAGCAAATGACAGGGTAGAAATATCGCGGTGCGCGAGCGTTTCGCGGTCCGTTCGCCCCGGTATGATATATAGGCGTCACACCATTCCATGGTAATAAACAATGGCACTCAGCAACCAATTATAACGAGATACAGAGCCCGTATTCGGCTTGCCATGGCAGAACACTTGTAAAGAGGCATCTCAGCGCCATAAATTGAATTTAATTTGCAGAGAGTAAATTGCCAGGCTACGGTACAATGCGCACAATGCTCGCAGGACAAACTCTGATTGGTCAGATCGAGGAAGATGGAATTTATTGGGGAAGCACAATGGCTTAGTGGTTAGCAGTGCTGTCTTGTAGCACTGGGGTTGTTGGTTTGAATGCCAACTAGGACACGACCTGCATGGAGTTTGCATGTTGTGCCTGTGCGGGTTTCCTCCAAAGACAGGCTCGTTGGCTCTATGATGTGAGATGGGGACCTTAGATTGTAAGCTCCTAGAGGACAAAGACTGATATGAAGGTACAATATATAACCACTTGATGACCAGGGGGTAGATCCACAAAGAAATTACGCCGGCGTATCTATTGATACGCCGGCGTAATTTCAAAATTCCCGCGTCGTATCTTTGTTTTGAATCCTCAAAACAAGATACAACGGCATCTCGGCTAGATCCGACAGGCGTACGTCTTCGTACGCCGTCGGATCTAAGATGCAATTTTCGGCGGCCGCTAGGTGGCGTTCCTGTCGTAATCCGCGTCGAGTATGCAAATTAGCTATTTACGGCGATCCACGAACGTACGTCGGCCTATTGCTTTTTTTTCCGTCGTTTGCGTTCGGCTTTTTCCGGCGTATAGTTAAAGCTGCTATATGGTGGCGTACTCAATGTTAAGCATGGCCGTCCTTCCCGTGTACAATTTTGAATTTTTTATGTCGTTTGCGTAAATCGTTCGCGAATAGGAATTTGCGTAGAATGACGTCACCGTCGTAAGCATTGGCGGGTTCCGGTTTAATTTCGAGCATGCGTACTGGGATACCCCAGGGAAGGCGCATGCGCAGTTCCAAAAAAAATGTTGTTTACGTCGGGTCATGACGTATTAACAAAAAACATGCCCCCATCACAGCCATTTGAATTCCGCGCCCTTACGCCGCGAGAGATACACTACGCCGCCGTAACTTATGGCGCGGATTCTTTGTGGATTCAAACCAAAGCAAAGTAAGTTACAGCGGCGTAGTGTATCTTAGATACGATGCGCCCGGCGCAGATGTCTGTGGATCTGCCCCCAGGCCTTTTCTGGCACGTCTTTCCACTGGGACTTTAAATGGGACGTGAGGGAAAATTCACGCCCCCATCCCTGTCTGTATGCATAGAAGGGGGAAGGTTGGGACTTTGATTGAGGTGTGTGGGGTGGAACCATGCATCGTAGAAATTAGGGTTGTCCTGATACCTAGTATCGGTACCGATATCGAGCATTTGCCCGGGTACTTGTACTCGGGCAAATGCTCCGATGCTTCACCCGATACTTGTACTGTCAGCGGTCTGATCATTGCGGTGGGGGGAGTTACAAGCACCGATCACCGCTGTATAGATTTAAAAGCTGTTTCTCCTTACGGCTCCTTACTGTTCGGAATGTACAGAGTCAGTGATCACGGACTCTGTACATTCACATAACTGAAACATCGTAAACTGTGTTTACAATGTTTCAGTTTATGAATGGAGAGGAGCCGCTGTCTTCTCTCCATTCATTTTAAGCGCAGTTGAGGCTGCAGAGAAAGGGACTGGGGAATCTGTGTCCCTAGTGCCTTTCCCTGTCTCAAAGGGGAGATGTCAGAGGTCTGTTATCTCACCAAAGCCCCCCAACAGGGCTGATAAAAAAAATAAAAAAAAATAATAATAACTAAATTAATTGTAAAAAACATAAAAAAATAAAAGAAAAAACAAACTGACACTGTCCACCCCCCTCCCCCTTAAAAAAAAAAGCATTGTAAAAAAAATACAAATCAATAAAAAAAATTGTAAAAAATAAAAAAAAATTTAAAAAATAAAATAACTAATTGTAAAAAAAAAAAAAAAATTGTAAAAAATACTACTGACACATGTGTATCGGTAATCAGGAAAAAGTATCGGTAATCGGGAAATTGGCGAGTACTTGAAAAAAAGTATCGCTACTTGTACTCGGTCTTAAAAAAGTGGTATCGGGACAACCCTAGTAAAAACATATAACAATATAGCACATAATACATGAATATACATTATATATAATCCTCCATGTAGTGGATGAACAATGTCACAAAATGGAATCTAAGACATGGTAAAACCATCTAAAATTATTGATGGATAGTAGATGCATCAGAAATAATCTCAACGCGTTTCGTGGACTTCTATCCACTCGTCAGGAGCAAAAAATGCATCAAGATTCTGAAGAAAGGAATATAAGAAACCAATGATCTAATGTGACTACCCAGACGGGGAAGATAAAGATAAGAAGAAAATGACTATCCATGCTAAAAAATACTCAAGTTTGAACCGATAAAAGGGACCGTGCGACACCACATGCCAAGGATCGGCCAATTGAGTCTCGTCTGGGAGCTGAGGAAGGGAACCAACAGGAAAAACCAGGAGCAAGTGCCTAGGTCCCCAAGAAGTGTCCTAGGCGAAAGGTCTTCGTATCTCGGTTAGGGGGAATTCTATAATGTATGAAATGAAATAAATGGTATGTAACCATAATAGTGGAAATCAATAGGGCAAGGTGAAGTAGAACCCATAACCACGGTGAAGGAATGGTATGAAACGTATGACCAAAGGAACAAGGAGGATGATAAGCCAGTCAAATCCAAGGAAGAAAGAAAAGAGTCTCATGAAAAAAGAACAAGAGAAGAATAGGAAACAATTGGATAGTACAGATACTCCCAAAGAATGTCAAAATGGAAACACTGGGGTAGATTCAGGTAGCAATTACGCCTGCGTATCCATAGATACGCAGCGTAAGTGCTAAGTAGCGCCGGCGTATCGACTTTCTGTATTCAGAAAGCTCGATACGCCGATTGTAGCCTAAGATATGACTGGCATAAGGCTCTTATGCCGTCGTATCTTAGGCTGCATTCTGACGCTGGCCGCTAGGTGGCGTTCCCATAGTGGTCAGCGTAGAGTATGCAAATTGCATACTCACGCCGATTCACAAACGTACGCGCGCCTGGCGTTCGGGCTTTACGCCGTTTGCGTACGGCGCTTCCGTCGTAAGGCTGCTCCTGCTATTAGGAGGCGCAGCCAATGCTAAGTATGGACGTCGTTCCCGCGTCGCGTTTTTCGAAGTTTGCGTAGTTTGCGTAAGTGGATCGTGAATGGCGCTGGATGCCATTTACGTTTCCGTCGAAGCAAATGACGTCCTTGCGACGTCATTTACCGCAATGCACGTCGGGAAAGTTTCCCGACGGAGCATGCGCACTACGTTCGGCGTGGGAACTCGCCTAATTTAAATGATCCACGCCCCCTACGGGATCATGTAAATTACGCGCGCTTACGCCGGCCACTTTTACGCAACGCCCCCGCAAATTACGTAGCAAATGCTTCGTGAATGAAGCGTAGCTCAAGTAATTTACGGAAGCGTAGCGTAAAAACGGTACGCTGCGCCTCCGTAGTAGTGCGCGCCCCTACCTGAATCCACCCCACTGTGCACAGGAGTGCTCGATGTGCATTTACCTTCGTGGAACGTGACAAAATAAAAGGCCAGGCTGAGAGAACACTGGTCTGGATATGCATGAGTGTGCCACCCTGACAACTGTCTGTCATTAAAATGGGGACCGGAACATGAGCCCAGCATGACCATTAGTTCCCCTCCAGTGTCACGCTGGTGTGCCACAATAGGAGAGACAGCCCGACGTGCCGCCGGAAGGACTCCCAACGTGTCAGCCAAGCCGAAATATCTGCGTGCGCAGTGGGACGCCTTAAGAGGACGTCACACGCATAACGCAAATGGCGTGCCGACGATATACTATAACTTTTGCGCAAGCCAATCAATATACGCTTATTGGGATTTTTTTTTAATCAAAAATATGTAGCAGAATACATATTGGTCTAAACTCTAAATTGATGAAAAAATCTGATTTTTTTACATTTTTTTATAGGATATGATTTATAACAGAAAGTAAAAAAATGTTTTTGTTTTTTTCAAAATTGTCGGTCTTTGTTTATAGCACAAAAAAAAAAAAAAAAGCGCAGAGGTGATCAAATATCACTAAAAGAAAGCTCTATTTGTGGGAAAAAAGGACATACATTTTGTTTGGGTACAGTGTTGCATGACCGCGCAATTGTCAGTTAAAGTGGAGCTACACCAAGAAAAAAATAACAATTCTAAAATGCTGCAAAAACATAATACATTTTTTTATACATACCTGAAGTGCCTGTTGCTAGGCAGATCGTCCTAATCTGCCACTTCCTGATCTGCGTCCGTCTTCTTTCTTCTGCTCTCCGGCTGCCTCCTGGGAAATGGGTGAGCGGTGTCTTCTGGGACCTTGTGTGTGTCCCAGGAGACATCCTCCATTCACGTCGCGCCATGCGGCTCGCGCATGCGCAGTAGGGAATCGGGCGGCGAAGCCGCAAGGCTTCACTTAATGATTCCCTCACCGAGGATGGCGGTGGTGCAGCCGAGACCTGAGCGTTTGCTCGGCTTTGGCTGCCATCATCGCGGGCACCCTGGACAGGTAAGTGTCCTTATTAAAAGTCAGCAGCTACAGGGTTAAAAGCTGCTGACTTTGAATTTTTATTTTTTTTAACCAGACCTCCGCTTTAACCTCTCCCCCCCAACGCTACAGCCGAAGACAGCTACAATGTGGGCCCAAATTGCCGGTTTCCATGCAAGTCCTCCTGTGCATGTGCTGCCTGTGGAATTTGGTGCGTCGGAATTGCTACAGACGGTCGGATTTTCCGATAGGAATTTTTTCTAAAATTCCCATGAGGACTGCTGGGAAGTATGACATCATTTTGGACTAGGCCAGAAACTAGGAAGCAACTGAAGAAATAAAAAAATAAAAAGTTTATAACAAGTAAATACAATGGGCCAGATTCACGTACAATTGCGCCTTTGGAAACTTAAGCCATTTAAGTTACACCGCTGTAAGTTTTCAGGTTTAGTGCTCGATCCACAAAGCACTTACCTGGAAACTTGCGGCGGTGTATCGTAAATGCGTCTGGCGCAAGGCGGGCCAAATCGAATGGGCGGCTAACATTTAAATTAGGCGCGCGCCCGCGCCGGACCTACTGCGCATGCTCCGTTTCCTAACTCCTGCCGTGCTTTGCGCGAAGTGACGTCATTTTTTCGAACGACGACGCGCGTAGCGTACCTCCGTATTCCCGGACGGCTTACGCAAACGACGTTAAATTTAGAATTTCGACGCGGGAACGACGGCCATACTTTAGACAGCAATACGCTTGCTGACTAAAGTTAGGGCACCAAAAAAACTACTAACTTTGCGACGGGAAACTAGACTAGCGGCGATGTAGCGAACGCGAAAATCCGTCGTGGATCCGCCGTAACTCCTAATTTGCATACCCGACGCTGGTTTACGACGCAAACTCCCCCCAGCGGCGGCCGCGGTACTGCATCCTAAGATCCGACAGTGTAAAACAATTACACCTGTCGGATCTAAGGGATATCTATGCGTAACTGATTCTATGAATCAGTCGCATAGATAGAAACAGAGATACGCCGTCGTATCTCTTTGGTGAATCTGGCCCAGCATTCCTTCCTATCTATCTACTAAGACGACTGGCAGCATAAAGATTAAAAATAGTTAATGTTGATTAAGAGAGTTTTGTTCCACTTTTATAAGGAAAGCATTGATCTCTATGATGGGGAGTCATACCTTCTAAACCAGATCAGAGGTGGGAAAAGGCCCGCCATCGTCTTTAGCGCCAAGCCCATGGAGCCCTCAGTGCAGTCCCTCTATGTGTGTCTCTTGTGCTGATTATCTGGGGATTGGGAGATCTCAGTTATAGATCTGCTCCTTTCTTCTCACTGCTCCTAGGCTGATGATAACACTCAATTCCAAGAACCGTGAGCAGTGAGCTGTTTTCACTCTCGGCCACTCATCAGTTATAGTAATGTATTTACAGCAGATCATAAGATTAGTCTGGCAGAGCCCACAGACATAGGAGGGTAATTGGATGCATTGGCACGATCCAACCACCCTCTGGCACATGGCACCACCATAGATAAGAGAACTTGCTGGGCCGAGCATTCGTGTCAGTTCTATGCAGAGAGGAGGGGAATATGGAGAGTAACCCAGTTTCTCCCTGGGGTTAGGGAAAGGGGGGGCAGTAGCAAACACCTATTTTTCTGCCCAATCCCAAATACTAATAATCATCACATAATCTGGCTGAAAACAATCAGATCAGGCATTTTTTTTTTTAAACAATTGTGGGTGGCATTAAAGTGGATGTAAACCCGAAAAAAAATATTATTTCCTATCATCTGTGCCCAGTCTTGCCACACAGAGTTAATCCAGCTCTGAGCAATCCTCTTTTATTTTTTTAGTGAAATAAAACGGACTTACAGGGAAAAACCTTAGTCCGTTCCGCCCCCTTGCTGTGAGTGACAGGTTATTTACATATCTCATGCACTAGTCTGAGACAGGCACATCCTGTGTAAAACGTTCACAATTCACATCCCTCTCCCCTTCTCTCCCCTCCAGCTCTCCCAGGATTGGCTGCATTTACTGTGTTTTGAATGGATGTTTCTCATCATGGGGTGTGATCCACAGTTCAGTGTGACGAGGAAATGCATGTATATTGCAGTGAAAACACAGAACAGAAAGCAGAATATACACAGACAAGTGATCTGATTTAGGTTACCCCTCCTTATCTCTACATAATCCCTCCTCATCTCCATAACCCCTCCTTCTCTCCATAACCCCTCCTTCTCTCCATAACCCCTCCTTAGCTCTCCATAACCCCTCCTTCTCTCCATAACCCCTCCTTATCTCTACATAATCCCTCCTCATCTCCATAATCCCTCCTTCTCTCCATAAACCCTCTTTATCTCCATAACACCTCCATCTCTCCATAACCCCACTATGTCTCCATAAACCCTCCTTATCTCCATAACCCCTCCATCTCTCCATAACCCCTCCTTCTCTCCATAACCCCTCCTTATCTCTACATAATCCCTCCTCATCTCCATAACCCCTCCTTCTCTCCATAACCCCTCCTTATCTCTACATAATCCCTCCTCATCTCCATAACCCCTCCTTCTCTCCATAAACCCTCCTTATCTCCATAACACCTCCATCTCTCCATAACCCCTCCCTCTCTCCATAACCCCTTATCTCTCCATAACCCCTCCATCTCTCCATAACCCCTCCTTCTCCATAACCCCTCCTTCTCTCCATAACCCCTCCATCTCTCCATAACCCCTCCATCTCTCCATAACCCCTCCCTCTCTCCATAACCCCTCCTTCTCTCCATAACCCCTCCCTCTCTCCATAACCCCTTATCTCTCCATAACCCCTCCATCTCTTCATAACCCCTCCATCTCTCCATAACCCCTTATCTCTCCATAACCCCTCCATCTCTCCATAACCCCTCCATCTCTCCATAACCCCTCCCTCTCTCCATAACCCCTTATCTCTCCATAACCCCTCCATCTCTCCATAACCCCTCCATCTCTCCATAACCCCTCCTTTTCTCCATAACCCCTCCATCTCTCCATAACCCCTCCTTTTCTCCATAACCCCTCCTTTTCTCTATAACCCCTCCTTCTCTGCATAACCCCTCCGTCCCTCTGCATAACCCCTCCTTATCTCTCCATAACCCCTCCTCTCTCCATAACCCCTCCATCTCTCCATAACCCCACTATCTCTCCATAACCCCTCCATCTCTGCATAACCCCACTATCTCTCCATAACCCCTCCATCTCTCCATAACCCCTCAATCTCTCCATAACACCTCTTTATCTCTACATAACCCCTCCTTCTCTCCATAACCCCTCCATCTCTTCATAACCCCACTATCTCTCCATAAACCCTCCTTATCTCCATAACCCCTCCTTATCTCTACATCTCCATAACCCCTCCATCTCGGCATAACCCCTCCTTCTCGGCATTACCCCTCCTTCTCTCCATAACCTCTCCATAACCCCTCCCTCTCTCCATAACCCCTTCCTCTCTCCATAACTCCTCCTTCTCTCCATAACCCCTCCTTCTCTCCATAACCCCTCCTTCTCTGCATAACCCCTCCTTCTCTGCATAACCCCTCCTTCTCTCCTCCTTCTCTCCATAACCCCTACATCTCTCCATAACCCCTCCTTCGCTCCATAACCCCTCCTTCTCTCCATAACCCCTTCATCTCTCCATAACCCCTCCTTCTCTCCATAACCCCTCCTTCTCTTCATAACCCCTCCTTCTCTCCATAACCCCTTCATCTCTCCATAACCCCTCCTTCTCTCCATAACCCCTCCTTCTCTTCATAACCCCTCCTTCTCTCCATAACCCCTCCTTCTCTCCATAACCCCTCCTTCTCTCCATAACCCCTCCATCTCTCTATAACCAATCCTTCTCTCCATAATTCCTCCCTCTCTCCATAACCCCTCGTTCTCTCCATAACCCCTCCTCCTCCATAACCCCTCCTCCTCTGCATAACCCCTCCGTCCCTCTGCATAACCCCTCCTTCTCTTCATAACCCCTCCTTCTCTCCATAACCCCTCCTTCTCTCCATAACCCCCCCATCTCTCCATAACCCCTCCTTCTCTCCATAACCCCTCCTTCTCTCCATAACCCCTTCATCTCTCCATAACCCCTCCCTCTCAACGTAACCCCTCCATCTCGGCATAACCCCTCCTTCTCTCCATAACCCCTCCATCTCTCTATAACCAATCCTTCTCTCCATAACCCCTCCATCTCTCCATAACCCATCCTTCTCTCCATAACCCCTCCATCTCTCTATAACCAATCCTTCTCTCCATAATTCCTCCCTCTCTCCATAACCCCTCGTTCTCTCCATAACCCCTCCTCCTCCATAACCCCTCCTCCTCTGCATAACCCCTCCGTCCCTCTGCATAACCCCTCCTTCTCTTCATAACCCCTCCTTCTCTCCATAACCCCTCCTTCTCTCCATAACCCCCCCATCTCTCCATAACCCCTCCTTCTCTCCATAACCCCTCCTTCTCTCCATAACCCCTTCATCTCTCCATAACCCCTCCCTCTCAACGTAACCCCTCCATCTCGGCATAACCCCTCCTTCTCTGCATAACCCCCTCATCTCTCCATAACCCCTCCTTTTCTCCATAACCCCTCCTTCTCTCCATAACCCCTCCTTCTCTCCATAACCCCTCCTTCTCTCCATAACTCCTCCATCTCTCCAAATTTAAATGTATGTACCTGTACGCCCATTTGCCTATCCGTGCCATTCTGCCCACGTAAAAATGCGTGCGCTGGTCAGCAAGTGGTTAAACAATAATCTTTTGTTTTTACTTCTTTTGGACATTCTTCTTTTGAAATGTCTGGATATAGCAGAAGAAGCTGCTGATGTCATTGGTTAGGACAGAGAAGAGAAAGGAGTCAGACCTGAGCTTTGATCTCCGTAGGGGGGGGTGGGGAATGAGTCATCCACTTACGCGCTCTTCCTCTATTATCATATGACATCACTTTTCATTCATGGCTTTCCACTGTGTAAACAAATTACTGCTATTTCCACGGTGAGCTCAGCATGCCGACTTAAAATGAATTTATGGATATGTATTCCTATCAGACAGTCCTTCACGGCCAGCTTTGGACCGTCTGACATGAATTCCAATTATACTGACATTTAACAATAAATGAGAAGAAAGGCCAAAGAGATGTACGCAGAAGAGAAAGCATGATGATTACCGGAGGAGAGAACAAGCTATAGAGAGATTAACCAGTGCAAAAATCCAACATCTACACCAGGGATATGCAATTAGCGGACCTCCAGCTGTTGCCAAACTACAAGTCCCATGAGGCATAGCGAGACTCTGACAGTATCAAGCATGACACCCAGAGGCAGAGGCATGATGGGACTTGTAGTTTGGCAACAGCTGGAGGTCCGCTAATTGCATATCCCTGATCTACACAATGAAGTCACATAGGCCAATCTCTCAGATGAGAATGGGTGGCCTGTGCTTGTTGGAAATGCACGCTACTGGGACCGGGGGGGGGGGGGGCTGACTGATAACCTTTGACCTGACTAGGGCCATATACAACTAACTGGTCCTTTTGGGGCATGTTACTGCCCCTTCCACTGGGTTTGTCTAAGCCAGGGGTGCCCAACCTTTTGAAGAGCAAGAGCCACTTAACCACAAAGGGGAGTTCCACCCACAATTTCACTTTTTAAATATAAATACCCCTGTAATACACAAGCTTAATGTAGTCTAGTAAAGTTAGTCTGTAAACTAAGGTCCGTTTTGTTAGGTTGTTACAGCATTTAGATAGTTTATAATCTAGAAATAGACCGTGGCCATCTTAAGTGTGGGCATCATGAAGCCAGACTGTATGACTTCCTGGATTTCAGCTTTGCATATCTCACACACGCTCAGTGCACAAGCAATGTAATAGGTTTCAGTCAGGTTTGCAAGGACTACTGGGAAACATGATGCCTATCCCAGAAACCCTTGCAAATAGCCTAGGCTAATAAGGGGGAGGAAGTAATGAAGGACTACAAAATAAAGGTATTTACAAGCAACAAATTAAATAAAAATTGTCCATTCTGAACACTATGAGATTAGAGCATGCAGCACAGACAAACATAAAAAAATAGGTGGAACTCCACTTTAAGCCCCGGACCAATATGCAGCTAAAGGACCAAAGATGTTTTTACAATTTGGCACTGCGCTGCTTTAACTGGTAATTGCGCGGTCATGCAATGTTGTACCGAAACGAAATTGGCGTCCTTTTCTTCCCACAAATAGAGCTTTCTTTTGGTGGTATTTGATCACCTCTGCGATTTTTATTTTTTTGTGCTATAAACAAAAAGAACGACAATTTTGAAAAAAATTCAATATTTTTTACTTTTTGCTATAATAAATATCCCCCAAAAATATATAAAAAAAAATGTTTTCCTCAGTTTAGGCCGATACGTATTCTTCTACACATTTTTGGTAAAAAAAATTGCAATAAGCGTTTATCAGTTGGTTTGCGCAAAATTTTTAGCATTTACAAAATAGGGGATAGTTTTATTGCATTTTTATTTATTATTTTTATTTTTTACTACTAATGGCGGCGATCAGCGATTTTTTTTCGTGACTGCGACATTATGGCGGACACTTCGCACAATTTTGACACATTTTTGGGACCATTGTAATTTTCACAGCAAAAAATGCATTTAAAATGCATTCTTTATTGTGGAAATGACAGTTGCAGTTTGGGAGTTAACCACAGGGGGCGCTAAAGGGGTTATGTTTCACCTAGTGTGTGTTTACAACTGTAGGGGGGTGTGGCTGTAGGAGTGACGTCATCGATTGTGTCTCCCTATAAAGGCAATGACACGATCGATGCGCCGCCACAGTGAAGCACGGGGAAGCCGTGTTTACACGCGGCTCTCCCCGTTCTTCAGTTCTGGGGACCGATCGCGGGACCCCAGCGGCGATCGGGTCCGTGGGTCCCACGGTCCCGGAGCTTTGGACCGGGTCGCGGGCGCGCCCACGACCCACGGCTGGGTCCCAGAGCTTCGGACCGGGTGACGGGCGCGCGTCTGCGACCCACGGCTGGGTAGATGTACAGGACGTGTATATATACGTCCATCTGCCCAGCCGTGCCATTCTGTGGACGTATATATACAGTGGGCGGTCCTTAAGTGGTTAAGTGTCTTGGTACCCGGTCGTGGGCCACAATCAGCCAGGCGGGTGGATGGCAGCTGACTCGGCTCTTTAGAGCCTTCTCTACTCTCAGCACACCAAACTCGCGGGTAATAGAAGTCAATGGCTCAGTGCAGGTAACCCACAGGTGCACTTCTCTGCACCTGTGGATCCGTTTGAAAGAAGCCCAGTAATCACTGCAGAACAGATATGTCCATATGTACACTGTGATTTTATTAATAAACGTACCTTTAATAACAGTATTCTATTTTATTCCATTCCAGAGCAGGAGGTCGCGGGCCACATCAGAGGGCTCCACGGGCCACTGGTTGGGCACCCCTGGTCTAAGCCTTGGAACTTGCAAGGTCACATTAAAGATACTTTTACAGTATAGAAAGTTCAGAAATTCAGGCCATAACTTGTGACTCACTACTGCACAGTTCAATATTATAAGGTATATTTTCTCCATGAAAGGCCCCTCTAATAATGGTAACTGCGGGTCAATGCCTTGGGGCCTGTGAAACACAAAGGACAGTGTGTAGGGAAGTGCAGGTTTTCCTCCGTCCAGTAGGTGGTACTGTGTCATTATACAAATGGAGTGGAGTTTGTAGAGAGAATTGTCCCCTTATGGACTCCATTGGTGTCTCAGAGGGTACCAGCTGTCTGATTGGATGCTGCAACTTCTTGTGACCTTTGGCATTCATCTTGGTGTGGGACCTTATAAATGCCAACCCGTGCCTACCAGATTGATTGGGCCATGGGTGTTGCGACAGTAGAAGCTGCTGCTTTTGCTCCTGTTGAGGATGTCGCTGTGATCGCCCTTAAAGTGCCACCAGTAGACATCGCTACCACTACTGTGCCGTTCCACCTGTCCAGAAGAAGGTGGGCTATGTGAAAGCTTCCCGTGGCCGCGGTCGGGGCCTACCCCAAAGACTACCGGAACCTAAAGTCACCAGTACAGTTGAACCTGAAAAAGTGTCTGCTAAAATGGTGCGGAAGTCTCCAAATCCATGTGTGCTTCCCAGGGGCGGACTGACAACTCATGGGGCCCCCCAGGCAATAGGAGATTATGGGGCCCCCGGGCAATAGGACATTATGGGGCCCCCGGGGAATAGATTATGGGGCCACACAGTATACATACACACAGAATACACATACACACACTGAAAAGGTACTGGAGAGGCGGGGCAGCTATAATCTTGGGATTTTTTTAAAAACACAGATTTTTACATACTGTCCCTGGTTTTAGTGAGGCTGGCAATCCTGATGGGGCCCCCTAGTGGGGCCCTCGGGCAGTGCTCGAATGGTCAGTCCGCCCCTGGTGCTTCCTGGATTGGGAAGTACCAGAGCTTTGCCAAAACTTGCCCGTTTGCAAAGAGTGCTCATCAAAAGAGTTGCCACAGAATATGGTCTGGAATTTCCATATGTTCCTAAGGAGATTATGCAGGAAATCGAATCCAATTGAGAGCAGTGGTACAGCGAAGCTCTCTGGGACTGTCTGTGCCAAAACCTTTCAGAAAATCTGGCTATTCATCGGTCATGGATGAGCGGTATAATGGGTGCCTGCTGCACTGGAATTACGGCCGGCATATCTATGCTGATAAAGTGGTCATCTGCAGACCTGGTAAAGACAATGTTGTATATTTTGTCACCATTTTGGATAACCAGGGGAAACCAGTGACTTTGAGGCCTCGTACAGACGACCGGATCTATCCGCTGGGATTTATCCGCGGATCAGTTCCAGCAGATAGATCCGGTCGTGTGTACGTCCGAGCGGACATTTCCCGGCAGATAAAAATCCAGCCGACGGATTCTCAGCGGATAAAAATTTCTTAGCATGCTAAGAAATCTATCCGCTGGAATCCAGTCCAGTGGACTGATCCGGTCGTCTGTACAGACTCACCGGATCAGTCTGTCCGCTCTCCTCCCTCGCATGCGTCGTAATGATTCGACGCATGCGTGGAAGTATTTACCTTCCAGCGTCGCGCACGTCGCCGCGTCATCGTCGCGGCGACGGTGAGACACGTCACCGCGGATGTATTCCGCGCAGATTTCGATCTGATGGTGTGTCCAGCCATCAGATCCAAATCCGCCAGAGGAATATAAAAAAAAAGAAAAAAAATGACTGTTCTAGCTTTTTTAGTTTTTGCCAAGAGACTGTGAGAAAGATTCTCTATTTTAAATAGACTATGGGGTACATAGCCAGATAGTTATAGGTCTAGAGAACTTTGTGGTCAAGATATTCTACTTGTGTACAGTGATTTCAACATTTTATCATTAAGAACTTCTGCAATACCGATTTCTGCCACTAGGTGGTAGAAGTTACCTATAGCAAAGGTCTGGACTTTCTACTTTACATTTAGGATAATGGAAGAAAGTTTCAATCCCTAGGGAGTGAGGCTTTGCTCCAAGTTGATTAGTGATGCTGATGTATATTTCTGTGTGTATAACTTTATTATTTTTCAGGTGAACCAGATCTCCTATCAAGCTGCTGGAGTGTGGGTGATTAGATAGATAGTGAGGTTCCTGTAACATTTTTGATGTAACCATACTGTGTGTTAATGTTGAATTTGTAACATTCTTTTTCTACCTTACCCTTCCCCATCCAAGTTTTTGATTTAAATATCTACTCTCAGGCTTGAGAGTCGTTATTATAGACGCTGAGGTCATCCTCTGTTGTAGTGGGGGGAGTGTGTAGCGCCCTGCTCCTAATGAGTAGGCGCTATAATGTAAATGTAGTGTTTGTCTGAATTGTAAATAGTTCAGAAATTATATTGAAAAGCCAAATTAGCTTCTGTTCCAGTTTAGCTGTGTTGTGGGCATTTCTCACTGTTGCCAATAGGTGTCGTTGTCACCACAGGCCAGTGTGAGAAATACAGCAAGCTAAGCGTATTGGCTATTCTTTCCCTGGAAACAGTCCAATCAGGAGCTTCTTTGTAGCTGGGCATTCTGGGAGAGGATATTTAAGGGACAGAAGCGATGTGATTCTCTCTCTGACCTCATGGCCCTCCTGTCCTAAGGTATGTGACAACTGCTCTCGTCTACCTCGGGCCCTGCTGGCTCGAGGCTGTGTTGCTAGACATAAGCCCAGAAGTCTGGCTGGGGGCCTACTGGTCCAGAGGTGGTCCTGTGCTGTCTTGCCTGCAGGAAGAAGCTGAGCAACTGAGAAGATCCAGGGGAGGACTTTACTTTGAGAGAACCAAGCGGAAGGCTGGTTTCTCAGGAAGAGCCTGGTGACTCATTTGGAGGACGCACCTAAACCAATCTACCCCTCACAGTACTGCCGGATGTCTTAAAGGCTTAAAGGCTCTGGTACTGTGTAGCTGTGCTTCAATCTACCAACTACTGGTCGCTAGAGTTGAGCGGACACCTGGATGTTCGGGTTCGGACCCGAACCCGGACTTTGAAAAAAAAGTTCGGGTTCGGCAAGTCATTTTTATTAAAAAAAAAAAAAATTGGTATATATCTATATACACATATACAAATTTTTTTTTTTTTTTATAAAAATAAATTACAAAAGAAGAGGGGTTGCCACCCGGGACCTCTGGGCCCTTTAATAATAGTAAAAAAAAGAAACCTCTGGGCCCTTTAATAAAAAAAAAAAATACATAAAATTAAATAAACATTTATTTAAAAAAAAAGGGGAGTTGCCATCCAGGGCCCTGGGAACCTCTGGGCCCTTTAATAAAAAATAAATAATAAATAAATATATAAACAAAAATAAAAAAAATAAATATATATATATTTTTTTATTATTATTAAAGTGCCCAGAGGTCCCCAGGGCCCCCTTTAAAAAAAAATATATATATATATTTTTTTATTTTTCTCTTTATTAAAGGGCCCAGATGTCCCCCCCCCCCCTTTTTTACATATATCTTTCTTCATTTTTTTGTAAAGGACCCCCCCCGCCTCTGAATTCGCGGCATCCCCCCCCCCCCCCCCTTATCAATCTCAGGCGGCAGCACCCCCCCCCCCCCCCCCCTTGGTTCTCTGCTCCAGGAGGGCCCATGCCTGAAGCTGTGTAAGGTGCCCCATAATTCCTGATGGTGGCCCTGATTTTACCAATTTGCCAGCCTAAATGTTACAATTTCAATAAATGTACCCCTTTTTGCTATCCATTTGCAAATTTTTCCACTATATTACACTGCTGTCCAAAGCCCCACTGGGGAACCTTCACATTCTTGTGCTACATATCTATATATGGATGCTGGGGGGAAATATTGTATATGGCTGCTGGAGGTGATATACAGTATAGGGCTAATTGGAGAGATAGTATACATGGATGCTAGTGGAGAAGGAGGTGATATATATAGTGAGAGAAGGGGGAGAATATAAATCCAGCTTCTACTAGGAGATGGTATCTTACAGTTCTCGTCTATAAACCCTTTAAACCCTATAAACCCTTTTGCAGCCTATATCAGGGCTTGTTTACATTTTGCAGAACCCGCTGTACCCTGTACTGTGCCGTGTACCAGGGTAATGTAATGAAGTAATGCAGTTCACATCATTTAAAATCTGGGACGACATACGACAGCTGGCCTAGGGGAGCAGAGAGTATGAAGACAACCTCGATCATCGTAGACAGAAAAGGACAAAATAATGTAGAGTTCAGTAGGCGCTCAATCTAATCCAGGAATAAGCAGCCATTTGTAAGGAGCCAGGGGACCCATGCTTCTCTTCACTTCAAAAGCACCAAAAAAAATGAGACACTATCTGCAATTTAAAGGCACACCGGCCACCGGACTCCAGGGATTTGCCTGATGAAGGATCTGTGAAACCTATTTTGCTTCTCTGATCTCTTCTACCTTCTCTCTCTCTCTCTCTCTCTCTAGTAGATTGTGAAAAGGTGGGGAAGACAATGTCTCTCCTTCGATGTTAACAGCTTTCCCGAAAGCCGCAGTGTTAAACAGAAAGCTTCTAAAGACGAGTAACACAAATTTGCAGTCCCTCCGGAGGGGAGAAGGTCTGCCTCTTGCACTGGCTTCTTCTGTTCAAGCAATTTACTTTTCCTGTGAACCGCAAGAGAGGAGACTGGATAGCGGAAGCTAATGGATGCGTTTCATGGTGATCGTGTAACGCCATTACCCGTACCTCCCAACTTTTTGAGATGGGAATGAGGGACACCTATCAGCAAAAGTATGTAGGCATAGGACACACCCCTTGCCACGCCCCCTTAAAGGAGAATTGTACAAATCTGCACCTATCCCAGACCAGTGCCTCCCCAGTCCTCTCGACTGTGCATGTCACTCACCAGTTCCTCTCCTTGAAGACTTGACGTGCTAGCTGTCCTCTCTTGCTCCTCCTATCCAGAACCTTCATGCTTCCTTGAAGGGATTTGTCTGCGTCCAAGGTCACCCCCCTCCAGACTGGGGAGCTCCCTCCAAGGCCCCCCGCTAGCCCAGCACTCCATCTTCAAGCTTTCAAGCTCTGAACAACTTCAAATCCTCCCCAGCTGGGCTGATCCTGGGTACTTAAAGAGGCCTGACCCCTGCCAATCCAAGTTGGGGATTGGTCAGGGCTCCTTGGAGTACCCCAGGCAACTCTACCTCTCCTTGTCTCTTTCTTGTACCTTACAGAAGGCTTTAGAAAAAAGAGGGAGGTCTTAAAGTGGTTTCTAACTCGGGTCATGCCGTGAGTGGAGGCTCCCGCGCGCATGCACAGGAGTGACGTCACACGACTCCGGTCACTCACAGAGTCGGAGTTTGCGGCCCTGGAAGGAAGAGGGGTGAAGAATGGACGCTCGCTACTCACGAGGAAGACGGGGACATCGCAGGCTTCTCCTTCAGGTATGAGTGTGCTTTTACTGCATTTATCCTTCTTAACCATTCCTTGTGGTGACCATTTTCACAAATAAGATATACTTAACTAAACCACAAGGCTCCTGTGATCTGTACAGGGAGGCTCCTGATGCCACAAGGCCTTGTCTTCAAAACCTACCCAGCCAGACAGTGTGCTTGCCTTGCATACATTGCACAATATCCATTAATTTAATTGGAAGACCCACCAGCAAAGGTTTACCCCAAAATTCCAGGAGGTCCTCCTTCAGTCACGTGGGCAGTTATAGCAGTACAGAGCACCATCCCTACAGTCAAGCACAGAGGTGGAAACATTAGGCTTTGGGGCTGTTTATCTGCTAAAGGTACAGACCTCTGTGCTTGCCAACAAAGGGTTTCTCCACCAAGTCATATTTTGCATGGGAATCAGATACTTATTTTACTCACTGGCCTGCAACTCAATTTATAACATTTGTAACGTGTTTTTTTCTGGATTTTTGGTTGATATTCTGTCTCTATCATTTAACCACTTAATTAATGACATCCGCAGATGGAATGTCCCATCCTGGACAGGGCATCATATGACGGCCCCAGCTTCCCTCCAGCATAGGGGGAGCACGAACACCCACCCCATCACTGAGGAGCCGATGCACGTGCCCGGCGGCTACCATGTTCGCCAGGCACCTACAATCGGTCGTGACAGAGCAGGAACGTGGATGGGTGTGTGCAAACACACCGAGCCAGGTCCTGTCAGGGGAGAGGGGACAGATCGTGTGTTCCTAGTATATAGGAACACCGATTGGGCTCTACCCCCAGTAAGTGCCACCCCCCCACAGTTAGAACACACAGTCAGGGAACACATTTAACCCCTTGATCACCCCAAAATAATTATTTTCCCCAGTGTATACAGCTGAAGTGTATTTCAGCTTGTCTTTGATTTTGCCAGGCCGGTATCAGCAGACTATGCACACCACCTGTGCCTCCCGCGCCCATTTTTTTATGCTGTACTTGCAAATATACCTGTGTGTACAAGGTTTATAGGACAACTTCTCCAAAAGTGATACAAACACATAAGATGCCCTATGACTACCTATGAGTAAGCCCATTGGGTAAAATGCATCAGTCACATCTTATGGGGGACAGAACATCTGCCTGACCTAATTTGGTACCAATAAAGCCTGTTGCAGTTCAGCAAAAAATAAAAGAAAAACAACTTATGCATACGTATGTCTGGAGGGCGGATCCTGCAGTACCTGTACACCTAGGGTTGCCACCTTTTTTTTAAGCCAAACCCAAACACTTTGGCGGCACAGGGCACATTTTTTTCATAGTATAAACTATAGGATTATAAAAGACCCGAGGCATCTTTGGGTGCCCCAAAGAGAGTGGTAATGCAGCGTGCTGCGGCAAACAGTGGATGTGGCCAAACTGCTCTTGCTGACATCATTGATGCCAAAACTGCCCTCAGACAGTGGCCCACAGCTCCCGGATGGCAACAGATTTTTGTGTGACTATCTCAGTTACTTGGGGAGCCACAGCCCAGTCTGAATAATGTGTCTGGGTTTCAGGCAGACTGAAACACGGAAAAAACACATACTGTAGTTCCAAACCCTGACTGTCTGGGTGAATCCCGGACAGGTGGCAACCCTATGGTTGCTTCATGTGCTTGCCTAGAACAGTGTCAGTTTTACACATTCGCTAGAAGAGAAGTTGTCCTTTAAATGTCATTGCAGCTGGATAATTCAGAGCCATGGTCATACTGGTGAACAACCAGCAAAAAAGGAACCAGCAGACGTCAACAAGACAGGATGCATGCTGGTAAAGGGGCGAGATGGTTCAGAAAAGGACAGCAGATACACTATACACCTGGGACATTGTCAGTGTGTGGGATTCTGTTCAAGCAGCTGGAAACAGATCACATCCATTATACCAATCCCTGGAGTGCAGTGCAAGCGCAAGATAACCAGAGAAAAATCCGATAAATGGCAACCAAGATAGAAGAAAGCAATGAATCTTATCAGGGGACGGGGTGGATGTCATTAATATTCCACTTCCAGGTGTCTACACCTAAAGCTGGCCATACACCAGGAGAATTTTGTTCGAAAAATCTCCTGGTAGGAAGAAGCATAACCCTAAGGTCAATGAAGGCTGTGTCCGTCTATGAACGAAAGAGAAAAACACATTTTTGGACCATTTGTTGTTTTGGAATAGGCAATGGGGTCAAACCAATGATCATTTTTGGACCATAGCGATTCAGTTCGCATGTGTTGCGCTATATAAGTTTCTCACTCACTCAAGATAAATCGAAGGAGAACAAACTAAATGTTAACCACATGCCGACCAGCGAACGGCGATATACGTCGACACAATGGCTTGGCTGTACAGGTACGTCCGTTTTAAATCGCGGAATTGTGGGCGGGCGCCCGCGGACTCGATGTCTGCCGGTGTCCCGCGATCGAGTCGCCGAGCTGCAGAACAAGGAGATACCTATGTAAATAAGGCCAAACGAAGCAGTCTACCAGCCGCATGGGTAATGGACCAGCAGAATTTGCTTGATTATGAAGTCAAATCTGGACTTGTAGAGATCAAGGGCCAGATTCAGAAAGACTTACGACGGGCGTATCTGTAGATACGCCGTCGTAAGTCCGAATCCGCGCCGTCGCAACTTTAAGAGTATGCTCAAACTGAGATACGCTTAAATGTTGCTAAGATACGACCAGCGTAAGTCTCCTACGCCGTCGTATCTTAACTGCATATTTACGCTGGACGCTAGGGGCGTGTACGCTGATTTACGCCTAGAATATGTAAATCAGCTAGATACGCCTATTCACGAACGTACGCCCGGCCGACGCAGTACAGATACGCCGTTTACGTTAGGCTTTTTCCGGCGTAAAGTTATCCCTGCTATATGAGGCGCAGCGAATGTTAAGTATGGACAGCGGGCCAGCGTCAAATTTTCTGTCGATTACGTCTTTTGCGTAAGTCGTTCGCGAATAGGGCTGGACGTAATTTACGTTCACGTCGAAAGCATTGGCTTTTTGCGGGTTAATTTGGAGCATGCGCACTGGGATACTTTCACGGACGGCGCATGCGCCGTTCGGAAAAAGCGTAATTTACGTGGGGTCACAATATATTTACATAACACACGCCCACATCTTCCACAT